>NC_034009.1:13785520-14087485 GCF_000346465.2 Prunus persica
CCACCACCTTCACCTCCACCTCTACACTACTACCACCACCACCTTTCACCACCCATCACCCAACACCTCCACTTTCACCACCTCGACTACCACCACCACAACGACCAACTCCACCTCCACCTATACCACCACCACCACATAGTTAGCACATAACACTTTTAACATCATGTTCGTTTTAGTATTATCAACAGCTACAATAGTTTTGTATTAAAATTTACCATCAATATCATGTCTATTTTAGTCATTATCCACAGTTACAACAATTTCGTATTAAAATTTACCAAACGGTTTTGACACTGCTTTTTATACTAACACTTTAAAAATATTGTTTACTAGACATGTAACTGCTTTACTTTACAACTCATTATTTTCAAAGCACAGCAGAAGAAGCTTTTTAAAAAAGTCTCATGAGTTCGAACCTGAAACCACTGGTTTGCAAGTCAAATCCAGTTTCAAGTTTAATATACATACTTTTTTTTATACACATTTTTCAATAATGCATGTGAAATGCACATATTATATACATATTTTTCACATATTATTGAATAAAAGGACTATGCATTAATAAATTTCAATAAACAATAGTAAGTATTATATAATGGCCAAATTGTTCACCATATATTTTATAAATAAATAAAATTCTAAGAAATAAACGAACATATTTTAGTCGTATTTTTTGTCCCTTATTTTATTAATATGCCTCATACCAACTAAATATTCCTAAAAAATTACAAACAGGCTCTCTTCCTTGAACTTTCTCAATTCTAGATACATAATTAGGTCATGTTTGGGTATATTTTTGAAATGGCTAAAACCGTTTTTTGAAAAAGAAAAACACGGTTGTTGTGGTGTTTGACAAAAAACTTGTATGTGCTTGGTTACAAAAGCACTCCTCGGCGCACGGTACTTGTTTGATTTGGAAGCCAAATTTCTTGAGGTGCAAATTATTCAATCTTTGAACTTATTAGGCTCTTTACAACACTAAAAATGGCACATTCGCAATTTATTTTGGCAGACGTGGGGGATATTACTAGTTCATAATCCAAGAATTGAATTATGATGAACAAACTCAAGTGATGCTTACAATTTGAATCAATTTGATCACCATGACTATGATTTGGAATATGACAAAGATGGCGTCTCGAAAATATGGCTATGATTCAAACATTATTACTCCGATAATAATAATAATGGCCAATGTCTACAAGCTAAATAATGGCTACAAGTCAAATTTTGAATATAGTCCGCACATAAAAAAATTCTGAATATAGTCAAAGTAATTATTCAACAAATATGTTTACAAGGCAAGTTATGGTTGTGAATAAGATTTTCATCACAAAAGTAATCTTTGAAGACAACTCTAAAGCCATATCTAAATTCCGTAATGAGATGTCTAAAACCATGGTGTTGGTACCGTAACTGACCGAGCAACTAGCTAGGCTAGATCATCCACGTGCCATGCTTTGAGAGGTCATCACCTTAGCCAAAGAAGCATCACCACAAATCACAACTCTAAGCAAAGCAAGAGGAGTCCCACATCGGAAAACTACAAGAGATGAAGACTCCCCCTCACCTATAAAAGAAGACTGCTCTTTCCTTAGAAGAGGATCCGGGTCTTGGATCTAGACCCTTAGGCCTTGGACTCTCTCTGGATCCATCTATAGGCTGGGCTTCTCACTTGTTATCTTTATATTTGGGTCTAATCCCCTTGTACAAATGTAAACAAACATTATCATAATGAGAACACCCTTCTCCGTGGACGTAGCCCATCATTCGGGTGAACCACGTATATCTTGTCTTCTATATGTTTATCGTTTGCCCAAATCCTCACACACTTGGTGAAGGTCCTCACCTTCATCCATCATCCATCACACCTTATCACTAAGTTGGACTCAACCTTGGCCTAACCATTTTGAGCATCAACAGTTTGGCGCCGTCTGTGGGAAATGACACAAAAGGCTTCTGTCGTTCTCCCTTCTTCCGTGCCCTTCGGCACCCCTTTGATCAACGTCCCCCAACTTGCCGTTCGGTAATACCTGTGCTGAAGCAATCATGAGTCATCAAAATATCGACCAGCTGAAGACATATATTTGCCGAAGCCACCCACCAATCAGACACTGTCTAAAGTTTGACTTTGGAGATTGCCCAATATTCTCATCCATAAAGAACACCATCTTCCGTTGCTTGCATAGCCAAGGAGCAGAACACTGTTCCAATTAATCTAAAGAATGCCCGTGCATCCCCACTATGAGCCATACTGAAGCCATCACAGACCGTTTTATCTGAGGACAGAATACGAGGACCAGATTGGCACCTAATGCTTTGAGCTCATCTCTAATAATTTAGCTTCAGCCAATGACTTTCAGAAGCCATATCCACCTCAAAAATTCTACCCAGTACCATTTGGCAGCCCCAAAATTGAAGAATTATCTCATGCTCGAAGCAAGATACCACTCACCTATCTATCATACACTTGGAAAATTTCTCAAGGCACCCAAGGACACCGAATGGCAATCGCAGAAAACTCCACATGCCTCGCACCAAGGCTGATTGCTCAGAACCGTGTTCGGCGGCACCTTCGGCGGCAGCCACACTTTGTCTTCTTCGGATGCTTCAGATCAGCAACTCTAGGAGCAGCTCCAGAAGCTCCCAAGCCTTCTGACTCATGGTTGGTCTTTGTTCAAAACATCGAATGGCACACCCATTTGCTCAAGACACCCAAGAGCATTGAGAGACCACCAGCTCCATGCTGAGGGAGGGCTGAAGCCATGCTGACAATCTGGGAGGCCTTGTTGAAGCGGGAGGACCACGAAACTTCCTTCCAAAATACCTACGTCAACCTTGCCCGAAGCAGCCACGACCTAGGCTGCAAGCTGGATGCTCACACGGGCTGCTTCCAATCAGTCCTTCAATCAAAGACGCATACATTCCTTCGGATTTTTCTCTTTTCCAAAACCTTGCCGACACTTCAAGGCCCCAAACTACCATTTTGCTGAACCACAAGAGCCGACCTGACGAAGAACATGGGGTCACGAAAATTACACATTTGCCGGCAATAATGGTGCAGCAACTTCCGGAGTCAAATTTTTGATCGCTGAAGCTTGCCCTACAACTCTAAAACTTCCCACACCAAACCTGCCGATCGGCAGGCATGTGCTATAGTCCTCGCACTGGCCTCACAATCCCAAAGGTGCCGAAGTGGGAAACTCACACCTAAGATGGAAGCTGCCGTCGCGAAGAACTCAATGGGTGCCAGGTCCAAAATTGACTCAAAGGACACACCCAGCTCTAGGTCGCGTTCCACCACGCCGAAGAAAGGCTTCGAAATTTCCTTTTCACACAAACTGCCGAACGGCACCCTTCCACAAAATCTCAACTTCACAAAAACCCCCACAAACACTAGCACTTTCCAATTGCCAAAGCCCAACTCGGGCCCAACTCTTGCCAATTGCCTAAGCCCCAACCCAAAATGGCCCGGCCATTCCACAAAAAAAAAAAAAAAAAAATGGCTAGACCCTTGCCGAACGGCAAGGGCCATGGAGAAGCTATGGAGGGTCCAAAAATTCCAAATGGCCTGGCCATTCAAAAAAAAAAAAAAAAAAAAAAAAGGCTAGGCCCTTGCCGAACGGCAAGGACCATGGAAGAAATGGAGACCGCCCAAAATTTTCCAAAGACCCGGAAGTCTTATGCCTTCGGCACCCTCGTGCCTAGGCCCATCACCTTGCAACATGCAAGTCTTATGCCTTCGGCACCCTCGTGCCTAGGCCCATCACCTTGCGACATGCAATTCTTATGCCTTCGGCACCCTCGTGCCTAGGCACATTGCCTTGCGACACGCAAGCTTTGTGCCTTCGGCATCCCCTATGCCTTCGGCACCCCCGTGCCTAGCTCTATTATCTTGCAACATGCAAGTCTTATGCCTTCGGCACCCTCGTGCCTAGGCCCATCACCTTGCAACATGCAAGTCTTATGCCTTCGGCACCCTCGTGCCTAGGCCCATCACCTTGCGACATGCAATTCTTATGCCTTCGGCACCCTCGTGCCTAGGCACATTGCCTTGCGACATGCAAGCTTTGTGCCTTCGGCATCCCCTATGCCTTCGGCACCCCCGTGCCTAGCTTTATTGTCTTGCCACATGCAAGTCTTATGCCTTCGGCACCCTCGTGCCTAGGCCCATCACCTTGCGACATGCAAGTCTTATGCCTTCGGCACCCTCGTGCCTAGGCCCATCACCTTGCGACATGCAATTCTTATGCCTTCGGCACCCTCGTGCCTAGGCACATTGCCTTGCGACATGCAAGCTTTGTGCCTTCGGCATCCCCTATGCCTTCGGCACCCCCGTGCCTAGCTTTATTGTCTTGCAACATGCAAGTCTTATGCCTTCGGCACCCTCGTGCCTAGGCCCATCGCCTTGCCACATGCAATTCTTATGCCTTCGGCACCCTCGTGCCTAGTCACATTGCCTTGCGACATGCAAGCTTTGTGCCTTCGGCATCCCCTATGCCTTCGGCACCCCCGTGCCTAGCTCTATTATCTTGCAACATGCAATTCTTATGCCTTCGGCACCCTCGTGCCTAGGCACATTGCCTTGCGACATGCAAGCTTTGTGCCTTCGGCATCCCATTTGCCTTCGGCACCCCCATGCCTAGCTCTATTATCTTGCAACATGCAAGTCTTATGCCTTCGGCACCCTCGTGCCTAGGCCCATCACCTTGCAACATGCAAGTCTTATGCCTTCGGCACCCTCGTACCTAGGCCCATCACCTTGCGACATGCAATTCTTATGCCTTCGGCACCCTCGTGCCTAGGCACATTGCCTTGCGACACGCAAGCTTTGTGCCTTCGGCATCCCCTATGCCTTCGGCACCCCCGTGCCTAGCTTTATTGTCTTGCCACATGCAAGTCTTATGCCTTCGGCACCCTCGTGCCTAGGCCCATCACCTTGCGACATGCAAGCCTTATGCCTTCGGCACCCTCGTGCCTAGGCCCATCACCTTGCGACATGCAATTCTTATGCCTTCGGCACCCTCGTGCCTAGGCACATTGCCTTGCGACATGCAAGCTTTGTGCCTTCGGCATCCCCTATGCCTTCGGCACCCCCGTGCCTAGCTTTATTGTCTTGCCACATGCAAGTCTTATGCCTTCGGCACCCCCGTGCCTAGCTTTATTGTCTTGCCACATGCAAGTCTTATGCCTTCGGCACCCTCGTGCCTAGGCCCATCACCTTGCGACATGCAAGTCTTATGCCTTCGGCACCCTCGTACCTAGGCCCATCACCTTGCGACATGCAATTCTTATGCCTTTGGCACCCTCGTGCCTAGGCACATTGCCTTGCGACATGCAAGCTTTGTGCCTTCGGCATCCCCTATGCCTTCGGCACCCCCGTGCCTAGCTCTATTATCTTGCAACATGCAATTCTTATGCCTTCGGCACCCTCGTGCCTAGGCACATTGCCTTGCGACATGCAAGCTTTGTGCCTTCGGCATCCCCTTTGCCTTCAGCACCCCCGTGCCTAGCTCTATTATCTTGCAACATGCAATTCTTATGCCTTCGGCACCCTCGTGCCTAGGCACATTGCCTTGCGACATGCAAGCTTTGTGCCTTCGGCATCCCCTTTGCCTACGGCACCCCCGTGCCTAGCTTTATTGTCTTGCGACATGCAAGCTTTGTGCCTTCGGCAACCCCTTCACCTTCGGCACCCTTGTGCCTAGGCCCATCGCCTTGCGACATGCAATTCTTATGCCTTCGGCACCCTCGTCCCTAGGCACATTGCCTTGCGACATGCAAGCTTTGTGCCTTCGGCAACCCCTTCACCTTCGGCACCCTCGTGCCAAGTTCTCTCCCTTCCAAATGTCCTTCTTACCCGGGGACTTGGGGGACTATGGGTAGTGCACTATACAGCTTGGAAGATGAACTATGGTGTTGCTCGGCCAGTGACCTAAAATTACAAGTCCCCAACCAAGAAGTACCTTCTTACTCGAGAACTTAGGGGACTACTGTTGGTACCGTAACTGACCGAGCAACTAGCTAGGCTAGATCATCCACGTGCCATGCTTTGAGAGGTCATCACCTTAGCCAAAGAAGCATCACTACAAATCACAACTCTAAGCAAAGCAAGAGGAGTCCCACATCGGAAAACTACAAGAGATGACGACTCCCCCTCACCTATAAAAGAAGACTGCTCTTTCCTTAGAAGAGGATCCGGGTCTTGGATCTAGACCCTTAGGCCTTGGACTCTCTCTGGATCCATCTATAGGCTGGGCTTTTCACTTGTTATCTTTATATTTGGGTCTAATCCCCTTGTACAAATGTAAACAAACATTATCATAATGAGAACACCCTTCTCCGTGGACGTAGCCCATCATTCGGGTGAACCACGTATATCTTGTCTTCTATATGTTTATCGTTTGCCCAAATCCTCACACACTTGGTGAAGGTCCTCACCTTCATCCATCATCCATCACACCTTATCACTAAGTTGGACTCAACCTTGGCCTAACCATTTTGAGCATCAACACATGGAAGACGTAGCCAAATGATTAAAGTGTGTGGAAACAGAGGACGAGGATTGTTGTAAACTTCGTCGAAGGAACAAAGGAGCACGGTCAAAACTCCATCACCCATTGAAATTGTTCATTTGGTTTCAAGTTCACCGCCAACTCTTCCAACTGTTGGAAAAGAAAAAACACTGTATGAAGAAAATTTGTTGGACGAACAAAAGAGGAGGAGATCCTAGAAAACCTACACATAATTTTTTGTCCACTAAGATGGTAGGGGTCATGATGGGAAAAATTGTTGTTGACGTGAGTTTCCTAATTAATTAAGGAGATTTATTTTCTTGATTAATTAGGGGATTTATTTTCTTATTTTTTATATAATTGATAAATTATTGTACAATTAGGAGATACTTTCATAATTCTTTACTATATTTAATTCATTGTAAAATACACAAGTAAACTCTTATATATACCTCCTTATGGAGAAGATAAAGTTAACCTAATACATTTAAACCATATTCATATTTTAGCATGGTATCAAAGCAGTCGATCCTCGGTTGTCTCTAAATTCTCATATCAAATTTCTTCACACACAAATCCTAAATCCTCATATCAAATTTCTTCAAACACAAACCCTAAATCATATTCCTCATCTTTATCTTTCCTAAATTCAGATCAAGAATTCAAGCAGTGTCTAGGGTGACTGGTCGCTTGCATCCTGTTACTAATCATTTTTAGTCTGTGACGATTCTGAAGGAAAAAATTCTGAAATGTGAGAATGTTGGCATCGCCATCCTCCTCCTGTACAGCTGAAAAATATAAGTCATGTTTCCGGAACACAACATCCATAGAAGTATAGACCTTATGACTAAGAGGATGATAACATCGGTACTCTTTCTGATGAGGTACATAACCGATGAAAACACATTTTTTGGCGCGAGGATCCAATTTGTTGCATTGGTGATCATATAAGTGGACAAAGACCACACAACCAAAAATCTGGGGTCCCAGGTTTTAGGTAGGAGGTATTTGGATATGGTGGTGGAGAAAGACCATACTGAGGGTAGATCACATATCATCTTTAAGTTTGGGCCCACTACTGCTCATCTAGTTTTGTGCACAAACAGATTGACGTCGTCTCTGGGAATTGTCACTAATTAACCTATACTCTTACCCAACGAAGATGGACCCTCCACCACTTCCAAGATTCTTCTTGCCCGAGAGTCCGATCCTCGGCATAAAAAGCGGAGCAAGCCCCGGTCCTCAGCCTCACACACCACAATTGGATCCCATTATCTAGCACAAACCTGTCGAATCTAACCTCATGGCTCAAATAGAAACTATGAGACAGGATATGGCAAAAATGCAAAAATGCATATACTTGTCGAATCTAACCTCATGGTAGGTAATAATGATGAGAGATACGAAGGCCATGAAGGGAAGTCATACCGAACAACAGCCCTTGAAAACCAAGAGTACAATGCTCACTAGAGATAGCCTTGTCGTTCAGAAAGTCGATCATATGACGAACTACCCTATACCGATCCTGCAATCCATCTCCTATTCCAGAAGATCAGGCAAATATAAGAAGAAAAGAACAAGTCCCAGCAACCGGCCTGGGGCAGGCTTCAGCCAGGCCTCGACACTGTCTCTAGGTGGATGATCGTATACACTTCTTTCTTGTTTGTTGATTACTCCACGACCCACAATACCATCATCTGCAGGCCATCGTTGACCAAAATGAGAGCCTTTGTGTTACCTCATATGCTTCTGCTTAAGTTCCCAACACACTCTGGCACCGGCCAAGTACAAGGCCATTAATTGAGCGCTCGGACATGTTACGCATTGGCAACACAGGATTTGGCGAAAGCAACACCGAAGGTAACCTTCTTAGTCTCCATCGTCTCCAAGGACCTGCAAAACGGTAGGGTGCTAAGCGACCTGATGATCCCAGAGAAGAAGTTGTCACCCCACGAGGCTCAGACTGTCGAAGAACTTGAACACATCACCTTAACAGAAGATTACCCGGATTGGCAGCTTAGAATCGGCACCTGCCTCAGTAACACACCTCTTGCACAGTTTATGACCTTCCTTAGGAACAATTTGGAAGTATTTGCGTAGTCATACAAAGGCATGCCAAGAATCTCTCCCGATGTCATCAACCATAAGTTCAGCATCAGTTCCTAACTTCAAACCAGTTCATTAGAAGAGATAAGCCTACGACGCCGAACAATATGAAGCTATGAAGGCCAAAGTGGATAAGTTAAAGACAATTGGCTTCATCTGAGAAGTAACATACCTAATTTGGCTCTTTAATTCGGTAATGGTGAAAAACACATCTAGGGCATGACGCATGTGCCAGGACTACATCAATCTCAACAAGGCTTGTCCTAAGGACAGTTTCCCCTTTCCGAGGATCGATCAACTAGTAGATGCAACAGTATGGCACGAGTTCCTTAGCTTCATGGACGCCCACTCAGACTACAAGCAGATCTCCATACATACTGCCGATTAGGATCATACTGCCTTCATCATCGACAAAGGCTTATACTATCACAAACGCCCAAAGGCAGCAAGTGGTAGATTGTTTGGACTATCTAAGTGACCAAGCCTTCCGAGATCTGAAGGAATACTTGAGCAAAGCGCCTCTCCTACAAGAAAACCTCATCCTCTACCTCTCAGCATCAGGAGCTGTTATAAGTTCTATGCTCATCTGGAAGCATGACAGTAATCGTCGTCACCTCCGCTGGCAAGCTTCAACCTTACTTTTAGGAACACACCATAACAGAAGCCAGAAACATCTGGAAGATTGTTCAAATGGGCTCGGCGAGATTGATCAAAGGACCAAGCAGTAGCAGATTTCATCTCTGAATTCACACTACCTTCAGCAGACGAAACACTGCCATAGCCACCATCACCACAGCCAGACCATCCCTCAGCCAAAGGGCTGCTAGACCTGAAGATCCGTCTTTAGAAATTACATGTCGATGGCTCATCCAACTAACAAGGTAGCGAAGTAGGCCTAGTTCTAATAGCACAAGACATAATGGAAACTTAATACGTAATTCTTTTTCAATTCAAGGCCTTCAACAACGAGGCCGAATACGAGGCCCTCATCACTGGTCTACGACTTGCTAAGGACATGGGTGCCGAACAAATCAACATCTGCAGTGATTCCTAACTCATGGCGACGAGGACGTTGGGCCCTTAAGGAGGTGGATTGTAACATCCCACATCGACCAACGGAAAGGGGGTAGTGTTCCTTATATGTACATGCCCACCTCCATCTAGCATGATGCCTTTTGAGAGCTCACTAGCTTCAGAATCATGGTAACTCCAAGGTTAAGCCAGTTTGGGCTAAAGCAATTTCAGGATGGGTGACTCACTAGAAAGTTACTCGTGAGTTTTCAGAAATAAAACCGTGAGGCAAAAGGGGCCCAAAGCTAACAATATCGTGTTACGGTGGAGCCGATTCGGGATGTGACATAATGGTATCAGAGCCACTCAGTCGTGTGGTGTGAGTGTGACGACAAGGACGTTGGGCCCTTAAAGGGAGTGGATTGTAACATCCCATATCGACCAACGAAAAGGGGATGATTTGCCTTATATGTACATGCCCATCTTTATCTACCACGAGGCCTTTTGGGAGCTCACTGGCTTTGAAGTGATGGGAATTTTGAAGTTAAGCGAGTTTGGGCTAAAGCAATCCCAAGATAGGTGACCCACTGGGAAGTTGCTACCCTAAACCTTATGTGACAGTTGCTACGATGTGTCACACCAGAACAGGGGGATTACGTCTTAAGGGAGATTCACAAAGGTGCCTGCATCAATCATTCATGATTCGATCTTTAGCCCACAAAACCATTCGACAAGGATACTGTTGGCTAACACTACACGTCGATGCTTTAAGACTTGTGCAAAAATGTGATGGGTGCAAAAAATTCGGCTCCGTGCTGAACTTTTTTGTCCATTTGAGCAATGGAGATTGGATCTCATAGGTCCTATGCCGAACGGCAATGGCTAGGTCAAATTCGCAGTAATGGCAGTAGATTACTTCACCAAATGGGTCGAAGCAAAGCCTCTCCTCACAATCACTACCCCCAAAATCAAGAACTTTGTGTGGGAAAACATCATCTGTCGTCTCAGCATCCCACACACTATTATCACAACAACGGCAAACAGTTCGACTCTTCTCGCTTTTGGCACCTATGCTCCCAATTCAACATAAACATCTTCTTCTCCTCTCTAGCACAACCACAGTCCAACGGACATGTGGAAGCCATCAACAAAATCATTAAAAAGACGCTGAATAAGAAACTCGGGGCAACCAAAGGCGATTGGCTAGACATATTACCAGAAGCACTATAGGCCATTCGCACTTTCTACCTAAAGTCGATAGGTGAAACCCCATTCTCTTAGCCTTTGGAATAGAGGTAGTCATACCTTCAAAATCAATGAGCTCAGCTCTTAATGAGCAACCTTCCAACAACAGAAAAATGGATCCCAACAAGCTCACATTTGGAATGTCGCATACAAACAGTGCACTTATAGATACTATGACTTGTGGGTCAAACACTGATCGTTTAAAGTCATCGATTAGGTTATTCGCAAAGTCTCCTTTGGTACAAAGACCGATATCGTAGGCACCCTCGGTCCTTCATGGATACGAGGTCATCGGCGTCTATCGACCAAAGATTTACTGATTGTGCAATCTTGATGGAAAGGCCATCAGCCATCCATGGAACGCCGATCATTTAAAGTACTACTACAAGTAAATTCTCGGCCTTCGACCTTGCTCTCTTGCATATAACTTCTTATAAGATGCTACCAAATGCCACCATCCTAAATGTAATTTGTGCCTTCGATACTTCTTAATGAAGGGCTCTTTGCCCAAACGTTTACTAGAACTATGTCTATGTAAGATAATGCGCTTACAACACCAACTAAACCACTTCCTACAACACCAAAAAATTCCTACATCTTTGATAACCAAGCTACCGGTGATCTGGAGATATGCCTCACGGGTGGTGGCCGCTTCCTTAGCCTTCTTCAGCCTTAGCCAATCGGCGAGGGTCATATCATCAACCGAAGCCAACCCTTTTTTTTTTTCTAGGTCGAGGCTTCGGCCTGCTGCTACTGAGGCGGCTTCTACTGTCGAGATTGCAGCCTTCTTCTGGCCTTGCCGGACATCTCCATTCCTTCTAACACTGCCACAAAACGTAAGTTAGTACAAAATCAACATAGATTTGTATGAACTAGAATATCAAAGAGATGGAAAAGAAGAAATTAACGAACGATAAGGGAACAACTTAATTTCTTCCTTATCCCTCCTTAGCTTTTCGACCTGGCCTATCAGCCCTTCCTTAAACCAGTTGCCAAAGCTCAGCAACATCTTGAAGTACCTATTGTCTAACATTACCGATTGCCTCAGCCTCTCAATGATGGCAATGTCTTCCTCGGAGATGCTCGGCCATTTCAAAGACACTAAACAAATAATGACAAAGCCTGGTTAGAAATCGTACACAATAAATAACCCATATGCAGTAGGCATGCCACAAGCACTATATGCAGACGAATCAAATAGACAGTGGCTGAATGACAGCCCCATGCCTATTGATCGTTTGGAATGAAGTGGGGATATGCCTTTTAATGGCCTCGCCAGGTGCCGATTCCCAATTACCGGAAACCAGCACTCACCGATACCTTTAGGTATTTTGTGAGCTCAGCACCGTAGTTAAAAATTGCCTCCGCACTCCGGCATGCAAACAGTTGGGCTGCACATAACCCTCTTGGTCAAAGATTTTCGCCCTCGAAACATTGTACGGGTGCAAGAACTGCTGGTAGGTTGGTACCTCCTCCCTGGCAATGTTGAATGCAGTAATGGTGCAGAGGAGGGTTATCCAGAAGTTTGGGTTGAACTGGTTCGGTGCATAACCAATCTACGCTAATATCCTCTGTACTAATGGCCTCAATGGCAGCTAAAGGCCATACTTGAATACGTCAGTAAAGAATACAATCTCACCGCCGGAATTGCAAAGTGAGGCTAGCGGAGCGGGATTTTGTATGACTACTAAATATGGAATGTGATACTCTACCCGTATGGTAGCTCATTCTTATTTTGTAAGCATCTTTAGCACCAGATGGTTAACATTGAACACTAGACCCTTCGGCTGTGCCATCGACACCTTCTCATTTCCATTAACAACTCTCAACACCCCTTCGGCAGGAAAATGCATTGAAACCTCGACCGCTTGGTCACCATGACCAAATGTAGAGGCTGTTGAATGATAGCTCGCATCCTGCTTTGACACACGAGTATCACGCATTAGGAAATCTACATAGTAGCCTGTGTTAGCGGCCCAAACCGAGCTTGAAGCATGTATTGAAGTGCCCTTAGCATTGACACCCACAACAGCACGACTACCTTTTTTGGTTGGAACATTAGAATCGGCGCCCTCACAATCAGTTCGCATGCTTTTCGTCCGATGATTCCCCATCGAACGCACCAAGAATATCCTCATACTCTGACTCGCTCTCTAACATTTGCAACTAAAGGCGAAAGAAAACTAAATATCATGCTCAAATCAAACTATTGATCCTAATGTATCAAAACCTATGTTCTTATGAAACATTCTAAGTTCATGTAAAATCACATATCAAACAAATCATGCAATTTGATTCACAAGAAGAGGGGCATAAGCAACATACCTTGTTTTGTAGTTGTCAAGATCGTTGGAAAAGTGGCAATTTTCGTCAGGTTTCTGTTGAGTTCAGGTGCAGATTGTCCTCTGGGATCCGTAGAAGAGTGGCAATTTTCAATCAAGGAACAGTCTTGGCATTGCAAAGTGAGAAAGGGATGGCTAAAGGTAGTGATTCCTTGAAAGAAAGAGTAACAAGGATAGAAAATTTCCTTGGTATCGTGGGTGGGTATAAGACTGAGTGTGTGGTTACCTAAATGGAGGATCTTAATGCTAAGATGGCAGAGATCGAAAGAGTCTTCGGAGAATGAAAGCTTCGATAGAAAAGAAGGTCACTGATGTTCTAGGTGATATGGATGACTTAGTGGAGGCCATTGGTGGAAACCTCAAGGAGGTGGAGACAGAAATGGGGTGGTGAAGCTTGCTTTGAGTGCCTAAGCCAAAGGTATTTGTTGGAGAGCGGAGCTCCAAAGAGTTGGAGAATTTCTTGTGGGATATGGAACAATATTTTCAAGTTATGAAGGTTTCGAATGCTGAAAGGATGTCTATCATGACCATGTACTTGGTTGGGGATGCTAAGTTATGGTAGAGGACTCATGTGTAAGAAGTGGCGAGTGGGGGTAGACTTGCAATTAATGAGTGGGTTGTGCTAAAGAATGAATTGAGAGCTCAGTTCCTTCCATGCAATGCTGCATGGCTAGCAAGGGAAGCTTTGAAGAACTTGAAGCAAGTGGTTCAGTGAGGGACTACGTGAAGGCTTTCTATTCTTTGATGCTCGACGTGTTCAATATGTCAGAGGAGGACAATTTATTCAATTTCCTCACGAATTTGCAACCCTAGGCACAGTCGGAATTGAGGAGACAACATGTGAGGAGTCTCAATTCATCCATTGCTGCGGCTGATAGACTAATAAACTATAGAGTAATAGTCAATTCCAGTGGGAAGAGCCATTTAGACAACAAGATAGTCGATAAAGGGAAGGATCTACCTGCTGGATAGGAAGTTTGTGACAAGGACTTGTGTGCAGCATAGTCACATGTACAATATAGATACCATTCGAGATGAATTTAGCATTAATGCAGATGTGCTAGATGAGTTTGATTTCGAGTTGGCCTATATGTCTACGAGGCACAGGGACTTAGAGGAGCGGTTTGATGAGTTGATGGCAAACGCAACTCAATCTATTTCTTCTGTTTCAGACCCTTTGAAAAGCGAGTCAGAGGATAAGCCATGGGTGGGTTGAGCAATTGAAAGCATTATATGGGATGCTATGTTTGGGGAAAGTGGTGAAAATCTCGAGGCTAAGGAGGAGCCAAAAAAGGAAGATGAGCCTATGGTGGAGACTATGGCTCGGATAATTCTGATCTCAAGTGACGACGAAGAGGAGCCTATGGAAGAGTCCGAGATAGAGGTGATTCTAATTAAGTCAAGTGATGACAAGTCTATTGAGGAGATCAATGGAGAAGTGGTTCAAGAGGAGCTAAGAGATGTTCAAATGAATAAAGACTACCAAGGAGTTAAGTCGACGAGGGCGTCAGACTCTTTTGGTGAGGGTGGTTTGTATGACCCTTAGCAAGTGGTAAGCCATGTCATGGTTTTGATGTTTTGCACCATGCCAAGGCAAGCCAACGATGCAGCGGAGGTGCACACTGGAAACAAGACACTGTGAGAATAAAGGAGTTTTGGGCTGAGAGTAGGTAGCCGAGACATGGCAGTGCGCAGCACAGACTGGCGCGATCAACATTCTACAAGACATGTGCTAGGATGTAGCAGGATGATGACAGACATGTTGTAGATGAATTCTGACATGGCTAAACGGTTTTGAGAATTTTCAAAGGAGTAAGTGGGGGTGGTTACATGATAGTGGCTGCATGTCCCAAGTAGTGGGGGAGATTTTTAAGTAGTAAATATTGGCCTCATGGTAAAATGGGCTATTAGATGGAGCCAAGAGTGGGCTGGACATGTTTTGTGATAGAAACAAATGTCTAGGTGGCAGATCTAGAGGCTGCCAATGTTTCCTTAGTAGATGGGGTGTGTCATCTACATGTTTTGTGCTTATAAATACCTTGTGAAGGTTAAGATACCAAGTGATGTGGTAGTTCAACAAAAAGTAAGAGCTTCTAATCCTTTGCTATTTGAGAGAAATAGAAGGTAGGGAACTTTGCCTGTATATTGTGGGTGAGATTTTTCCTGTGTAGGCAAGTCTTGCTTGGATGTGTTGGTATTCACTTGTATTGCTGCTTGAAATTTGAAGCCTCAAGAGTTGGAGGTAGGAAAAGGCTGACTTAGGAGGAGTCTAAGTGCCGAGCAAGGGTTGAAAAATTAAATGCGTTTTTCATCTTTGTTACAATTGGCCTTTGGCCGGAAATTGCCTTCTTGCAGCAAATCACTCATCGAAAATCACCTCTATCAAGCCCAAGTTTTCTTTCTCCAATGCCAAATGGTTCCTCGAGCATACCTACTCATCTTTTATATTGAAAAGTTAGGATCGGGAAATGAAAGGGCATGATCATTATGGCCACATTTTGCTGACACGTGTCCACTATTAAACATTAACTGCCAAACTATGCATACATGGAAGCCTAGGCGTCATGGCAAACGAAGATTACTCTCCCAACCCACCAACTCTAATGAATCTCAAACTGCATTGAGATTTAGTAACCAGCTCCAATCGACAACATGCCAAGCGGCAGGTGCACAGGGTCAAGTCCTTTATGTTCCCAACCATTCATTGCATGCCAAATAGCAGGTGAACATGGTCAAGTCCCTCTCCTTCCCAACTGCTCCTCCTCCCATGTCTAACGGCAGGCATACAAAGCCGAACTCTTCTCTTTCCCTACCGTTCGGCAGAGCCCTTTCACAAGCCTCGCCAAACCACAATCTGTCTGCCACTTAGTAGCCAATGTCCAAGTGTCTTCCTTTCAAGCAACCCTTTGGTTGGAGACTTAGGGGACTATGAAACTATCATTGGCACGCATGAAGAACTGTTGTCCCATGGCTCGGGGTTAGAATGCCGGGGACACATGCAAGTCCCCAACTAAGAAGTCTTTTCTTAATCGGGAACTTGGGGGACTCCTGTTTGTACCATATCTGACCAGACCCACAAGCCATGACACATGGAAGGAACCTGACACAGAACGAGGTCCACGAAAGCCCATTCTGGCCAGCTTAGTTAATTAGGCCCATATCCCCCAATTGGCTAGTGCCTTTGGTTCCCCTTACCAATTATCCCTGCCGAAAGTACTTCGTGAGGCTTTATGTTAAACATATTCACTAGGACACGTGGCAGCCCCTTAGGCCACTACCACGAGTCTCACATCGAAATTTTCTACCAAGTAAACACCCCTAGACCTCTGTAAATAGAGCCCCTTGCCCCGAGGGCAAAAGGTAACAACAATTTTACATTTGTACCCTTGCTTTGTCATTTGCTATCTCCTCTCTCCTTCAGCTAACTTTAGCATCAAAGGGCTTTTGGCTGGTACACAAGGTCTCAACCTATTTCATTGCTTCTTTTCCTTGCAAATAGCCCTCGACTTGCTGAAAGTAGGAACCTGCCGAAGGCAAATCACACATCATCTTTAAGTTTGGTCCCACTATTGGTCATCCCGTTTTGTGCATAAACAATCCTCCTTGATGTAGGCAAGGCTTTGTCTCCCCTTAGTTTTTTCTAGGGTTTTATTTAGCTTATATGCTGACCCTCTATCTCTTGCCTCTTATTCAATTTTCATCCTTGGATGTGTGTTGATTGGAAGAATATTTACTTCACAGCTTTGGGGGTTCAATTTTATAAGGACTGAGGGTTAATTTTAGGAGGAGAAGCCATTTAGTTGGTTGATTTCACAAAGTTTGGGTGCTGTAGTCTTGCTGGAGAGAAGTTGGTGATGTGATATTTTGATTAGTATCAGGAGAAATTGAGTGGTACGCTCTTTCTCTTTGTGGCGCTCTCTCCTTCGCCGGATGCTAGGCTCTGATTTGGCACTGGTATTGCTTGTAGATGTTGCTCTATATTATGAGATGGCTTCTAGTGAGCTTGTTTTTTGTTTGATTTCTTAGGCTCATTGTTTCTAGCATTTATGAGGTGTTGTTGTGCATTTGTACTGCTTTAGTTGGTTGGAACCCTTTTTTAAGGGCTGAATGCAAGTTTTGTAATTTTCCTAGTTCTTTAATGAAAATCTTAGGGCTTGTTTGGTATTGGATTTGAATCCAATTTTATAAACTTAAAAACGGATTTTAAGTTAAAAGTTAAAATAAATAAAAATATTATAAAAAAAAACGATTTGTAAGCTCATTTTTGAAAACTCAAAACCCAAAATAAACTAAAAAAACACCTCAATATTAAAAACAATAAATAGCTGTTTTTTCAGTTTTTTTTCTAACAACCCACCATGTCTCTCTCTCCCTCTCTCTCTCTCTCCACACTTTCTCTATTTCAAAATAATTAGGGTTTAAGCTTATATCTTTGTTCTTCTCTTAAGGAGGATTATATATGCTACATACAGAGTGGTTACAAATAGGGAAATATGTACAAAATCTCCTAATTCTACTCAAATTAGATAATTACAATAAAATATAAATTCTATTCCTAATAGGAACGTTGACTCACGCCAACACTTCCCCTCAAGTTGGTGCATAGATATCGGTAATGCCCAACTTGTCAAGTGAGTCTTCAAATCGACGCTTTGACACGGCATGGGTCAACATATCTGCAAGTTGCTCTGTTGAAGGCACAAAAGATATATAAATTAATTTATGCTCCAGCTTCTCCTTAATGAAATGCCGATCAACTTCTATATGCTTAGTTCGATCATGTTGCACCTGATTGTTATCAATTTCAATGTAGACTGATTATCACAGTGGAGCTTTGTAGAACCATTCGGTCTAAACTCAATTTCAGCAAGTAACCACCTCAACCACAGTATTTCACAAACCCCTTGGGCAATCCCTCTGTACTTAGACTCTGCAGAGGACCGAGACACAACGTTTTACTTCTTGCTACGCCACGTAACTAGGTTATCGCCAACAAAGGTGAAGTAACCTGATGTAGAACGTCTATCTATATTATTCCCAACATAATCTGCGTCAGTCTAACCTTCTAGATCCAAGTGGCCATTTTTCTTAAATAATAAACCTCTCCCATGAGTAGATTTTAAGTAACTCAGAATACGCATCACAGCAACCATATGATCCTCACTAGGTGAATGCATAAATTGGCTAGCAATGCTTACAGCATTGGCAATATCAGGGCGTGTCAATGATAAATAAATCAATCTCCCAACCAACCTTTGGTATCTTTCTTTGTTAGTTGGGACCTGATCCACATAAACACCAAGTTTATGATTCTCAATAATAGGTGTATCAGCTGGTTTACAGTCAAGCATTCCAGTATCTGCTAGCAGGTCCATGACATACTTCCTTTGTGAAAGAAATGAGCCATGTTTAGATTGAGTGACTTCCACTCTTAGAAAATATTTCAGAATGCCCAAATCTTTCATTTAAATTCAGATACTAAACGCTTCTGCAGTTCCTCGATTTATACAGTATCATCACCAATCACAATCATACCATCAACATAAATAATCAACAAAGTCACCTTACCAGCCTTATATTTAATGAATAGAGTATGATCAGTATTGGAATGTTGGTAACCAAACTTCTTCATAGCTGTAGTAAATCTGCCAAACCATGCCCAAGGAGACTGCTTTAACCTGTACAACGCCTTTTCTAATTTGCACACATTCCTCGTTTCACCGGTAACCCTATACCCTGGTGGAAGACTCATGTACACTTCTTCTTCTAGTTCACCATGTAAGAATATATTTTTTACATCAAATTGCCTTATGGTCCAATCCAAGTTTACTGCCAAGGACAATAAAACTCTGACAGTATTCATCTTAGCCACAAGTGCAAAACTATCATGATAATCAACTCCATATGTCTGAGTGAACCCTTTAGGTACTAATCTTGCCTTGTGTGGGGATTTTTTTATTCCAACAGGCTGACGAATAGGCTTGGGCTGCCGAAAAGAGAAACAGGTGAAATTACCCCTGTGCCTGAGTTCAAAGATCAGACCCCAAGAAATCTTTGGAAGAGTAGTGAAGCCTTAAGAAGCATCCTGGTTATCTTCATCAGCAAAAACAACAACTGCTTACAGGTAGATTCTTAGCTTGGTATGAAAAGCTTATGGCATGGGAGCAAAACAATCATGAGTTTAGCATAAACACAGAGAGGGCTGTTAGTTCTTATGAAAGACAGGGGTTCTAAGGAAAGAGGGGAAAGGATTCTAAGAAGGTTTGTTGAAGAGAGAGAGAGAGAGATGGGGGTATAAAGGGTGTGTTGTGTAGCTTCTAGCAGCTTGACGAAAACTCTGTCAAGCTGTGGAATGATTTACCAAAAGAGAAAATGGGAGGAGATGGAGGATAGGGCACGAAATTGCAGAGGTTTCAGATATGAGCGATGAAGCTTGCTCTCTGAATATGGTTTGAGTGAATTTCCAATTGCTTGATAAAGCTTGGTCGCACTCTGGATGATGGATTTTACTGGGTAGAAGAAGCTTCCGTTTATAGGCTGGAAGCTACTTCTTCCCAAGAAACCCTAATAGTTTCTATCCAATTTGGCCAAGTTTTTCCTCTCATTTCTCTTATCTTCCTTTGACTCATCTTATTTGGTGAAATTCTCTCTGCCCAATCGCACCAAAAATAGGGTTTTGGGAGCTCTAGGCTTATCAGTAGTGATTTCTTATTTTTGGCTGTCATCTCTCCTCCTTTCCTCCCCTATTTCATGGCAAGATCTAGTAAAGGAAGGAGATAGGTAACTTTGGCTGGTCTGAAGGCTGCCTTTTCTCCTGTGAGCACCAATATCCTCTGGTTTTTTGAGCAATCTGCCTTGAGGTTGGTTTTTGCCCATGTGCTAGAGTCTCCCAGCAGCCTGAGCGTACAAACATCTCCTGGTTTTTTTATCGTGGTTTCATTTCAAACCATGTGTTGGAGATTTTTTGGATATTTTCTAAGCCACTTGAGCTATTTGGGTCTTCCTAAGGTAATGGGTTAGTGTATTAAGGGAATGGGCCAACCTCCTAAGTGATGGACCATTTTTATTATGATGATGAGCTAATTTTTCCTAAAGTATTGGGCTATTTCTTTCTTTTATGCTTACCCATATATTTGGCTCAAGAAATGGGCTTGAGTTTTGGGGCTCCCAAGCAGCCTAAAACTTCCATTTCTCAGCTCATCAATGGGCCTCATGAAAGCTCGTTACCATCCATACCACAACCCATTCAAGCAAGCCCAGGGCATTTGCGTAGCTTGGGCCCACTTAAGCTTGTAGTGTGGCTAGGTGTAATAATAATAATTTTTTGCTTGGCATTGCATGTTGTTTGGCGTGCTTGAATTTCATATCCTTTAAAAGGGGATATGATGCTTGACGTGATAATGAGCTTGTAGAGTCAATGCCTTTTATAGGCTTATTTCGATTCTTAGCGTGACGGATTGCATATTTATTTGGCATGGCACGTGGTCGTGGTCGTGGCTAGTGCAAGCATGTATGGCGAACGTTCGCATGTCCAAATCGGGTTTCTTCTCGATAAAGTATCGCATTGGGCAGAGAATCTATTTGGGCCTAACCCTGAATATTTCGGCCCTCAACACCTTGTACCTCTCCACAGTACCATCTGCATTATATTTAACTGTAAACACCCATTTACATCCTACAGGCTTCGTTCCCTTTGGTAGATCAACAATGTCCCATGTATTTTTTTTTGCAACGCCTTCTTTTCAATATTCATGGCTTCAGCCCACTTTGGATCATTAAATGCCTCCTCAACACGGGTTGAAATTTTAATACTATCCATTCTGGTCACAAATGCTTTGCACTGAAGAGATAACCTGTGATTGGACACATAATGGGCAATAGCATATCTCGCTTTGCCTTATGATGAGTAAAGATCAAGTGGAACCCCACAATTCCGTCTAGGCAGTAAAACATAAGAATTATCAGAAGTATGAATAGAAGCATTTACCTAAGGAATATCCTGGGGAGTTTGATCTGGTACTATTAAAGAAGCTTCATGGGGGGGAATCGGTTAAGTGACAATAGTGACATCAGTTAAAATAGCAGGATCAACTAGTGTAGTAGGTTCAGCTGGTGTAGCAGGTCAGCAGGTTCAGTCGGTTCTTCCCTTTGTATCAAACTATCCAATACTACTCCCCTTGTAAATCTAGCCAGTTATGTTCTTCACTACTA
Organism: Prunus persica; assembly: GCF_000346465.2. NCBI lineage: Eukaryota > Viridiplantae > Streptophyta > Magnoliopsida > Rosales > Rosaceae > Prunus > Prunus persica. The sequence goes on from NC_034009.1 coordinate 13,806,954, forward strand.
GTCTCCCCCTGAGTACATGCTCGGGTGTATCAGAGAAGAACATTACATCCTCAATAAAGGTAACATCCATAGAGACATATAGACATCGGGGTGTAGGATGATAACATCGGTAGCCTTTCTGATGAGGAGAGAAACTCAGAAAGACATAGCGGAGAGCACATGGGTCCAGCTTACTCCTCTGATTCTGATGGCGGTGGAAATAGATGACACAACCAAACACTTTTGGAGACAGAGTCAACATGGAAGAGGTAGAGATATGATGGGTCAATACCTGCATAGGAGTTTGGAAATCCAAAACTCGTGAGGGTAGATGATTCAAGAGATATACTGCATAGGTAATAACAACCATCCAGAACCGCTTTAAAATTGATGCACCAAGCAGGACAGCACGAGCAGCAACAAGGATCTGCCCATTTTTACGTTTAGTAACCCCATTCTGTTGTGGTGTTTGAGGGCAAGTAGTCTCATAGAGTACACCCTTACTGTAAAAAATCGGGATAACACCGAATTAACAAATTCTCCACCATTATCAGATCGACAAACCTTGATAGGAAGCATAAATTGAGTCTGAATCATCTGATAGAAACGCTAAAATTTTTTGACCACATCACTTTTATTTTTCATCCCATATAACCACATCAAACGAGTGCAATTATCCAAAAATAACACAAACCAACGAACTCCTAAGGCTGTAGAAACTGGTGAAGGTCCCAAAACATCAGAATGAACTAAATCAAATGGCATAAGCCATTTATTACATCTTAGAGGGTAGGATACCCGATGATGCTTAGCTAAATTACAAGTCTGACATTGAAAAACAGACTCGTTGACAACACTAAATAATGTAGGAAACAAATGTCTTAAATATCCAAAAGAGGCATGACGAAATCGGCAATGTAGCAACCAATGAGAAGTTTCGGCGCTACCAACACGAAAAACCCTACTAGTTGCCACATTATCCACATAATAAAGCCCCCCCTTTTTAGTACCATGACCAAAGATCTCCCGAGTCTGTATATCGTGTAGTAAGACAAAAGACGGATACATCAGTACAACGCAGTTTAATTGTTTAGTAACTTGCGGTAGAGATAATAAATTACTAGATAAAGATGGAACTAGTAACACTTTGTCTAATGGTAAAGCAGGTGTCAAGAGTATAGAACCAGAACCCGTGACAGGAGCAGGAGCATTATTAGTAGTCAGAACATGATCACGATGAGGCGAAAGTATAGTAGAGAATAAAGCAGAATTATACGTCATATGGTCAGTAGCTCATAAATCAATAATATAACCTGTATCGTGGGTATTATGGGCATAGAAAGCCTTGCCAAAGTTTTCTGGAGGTGGAGGTGTTGGAGTACTTGAGACCGCAGTCAAAGTTGGAGAAGGAGTAGCAGTAAGGTGGTCGTGCCCAATGGTGATGTCAACCACAGAAGTGGGGGCAACAACCACATGAGCTTTGCTGTCCAGTTGTTCCTTTTTTAAACGCCTCCGCTCCTTCTCCTAATCTAGTACCCCATGCAATCCCCAGCAGGTGTCGATAGTATGTCTCTTTTCACCACGGTGACCACACTTCAGTTTGTCTTTTTCTACAGAAGTTAGGCGACGACGCGGAACAACAGAAGAGCCAGACCCTGTAGGCCGAGAAGCCAAAGCAATTTTTGGGAAGCAGACACAACAACAGGTTCCCCAATCTTGGTGCCGGATCCAAGCATAGTAATTTGGCGTTGAGCCTCTCGACGAACCATAAAAAATACATTTTTGATACTTGGAACTTTATCACTCCGCAGAATATCACTGTGGACCTTGTCATAAGTATTGTCAAGGCCAGCCAAAAAATCATATACACGATCTACCATAACAGCAGCCTAAAAAGTCTTCATATCATCAGCACACTTCATCTGAAAAGGACGTCTCTTGGCCAATTCAAGCTAGATTGCCTTAAGTTCAGCAAAATAGGTAGCAACAGGACGACCCTCTTGCTTGAGACGGGTAGCCTGGCACCGTAGTTCATAGAATTGGGATATGTCAGAGTCATTATAAAACATCTGATTAACCACATCCCAAATTTTCTTAGCAGTAGGTAGAGTATGAAACATATTCAACAAATTGGGTTCCATAGTTCGCAGTGTCCAATTTTTCACAGCAGCATCAGCAATTTTTCACTTCCCAAATTTTGGGTCTTGGGAATCAAGCGCATCAGTGTCGCCAGTCAGGTAACCCAATTTGCCTTGTGTAGTAGCATGGAGTTCGATCATCGAAGCCCATATCTCATAGTTGGATCCATTCAATTTGAATCCCATAGGTAGGTTGGTGGACGATTCGATATGAACCGTCATAATAGGAGTAAAAGAAGAAGATTTCGTGACATCTGACATGGTGATAGATGGCGGCGGCAACAAAAGATTAGGTGGCGACGACGACAGTAAGAGATATAAGACGACACAGGCTTAGGTGTATAGACTAGGTGCAGCAGAAATAGGTATTTTTAGAATTAGGGTTTTGATGTTGTAGAGACGGATCGGAACCCGCTCTGATACCAAGTCAAAATAATCAGGGTTTAAATTGATATATTTATCCTTCTCTCAAGGAGGAATATACATACTACATACAAAGTGGTTACAAATAGGAAATATGTACAAAATCTCCTAATTCTACTTAAATTAGATAATTACAATCAAATATAAATTCTATTCCTAATAGGAACGTTGACTCACGCCAACATCTCTCCTCCCTATCCCATATGTCTGTCTTTCCTCCCTCTCTCCACGCCTCTCTTTCTCTCCCCTCCCTTTATCATCTCTCTCTCGCTCACCTCCCTCTAAGCTCATATGGCAACCAATTGAACAACATTTGGTTTCAACCAGAGGAAATCTTCCCTAGAGATGGAACTACAGAAGAAAGGCATCATGCCTTTTGGGTTGATGTTCCTTCTCTCTCTCTCTCTCTCTCTCTCTCTCTCTCTCTCTCTCTCTCTCTCTCTCTCTCTCTCTCTCTCTTTCCTCAAGCTGTCTCTTGCTTAGATGTAGAGTCTGAAGCACAAATTGGGAATCTAGGGTTTCTAATTTTCTAATTTTAATTTCAAATTTTTTTAGATCTTAAAAATAGTTTGGAGTTTAATACCAAACATGTTTTTAGATCTTAAAATTAGTATTTGAAAACTCATGTTTTTAAAAAGAATCATTGTTTTTAAGTTCACTTTTTTGAGTAGGATACCAAACAAGCCCTTATTTATTGCGCAAAAAAAAAAAAAAAAAAACATATGTATGTCATTTGCACATAACAACCCTCTTAATTTCTTTAGTTTTGAAATTGACTGCTTTACATTTTGCCATGAATTTGGGTTGACGGTGGTTTGTTTCGATTTTTTGTTTTCACAATCTGGTACGTACCAAACATCATTTCAGAATTAAAAGCAAAACCTAGTTTTTGAATCAAATACCACACAGGCCCAGAAACATCTTGTGCTTTATGCATAATCGTTTGTCCCTCTGCCTCCTATTCAGCACAAAAATGCCTTTTGGCTACCAGTAAGGTTGGCATATATAATTGGCCACGGTGGGTGAGATGAGAATAGACATGGACGGAACAAGAAGCTTCCATATGAAGTAATAGTATCTTCTCTTTTTTTCTTGGCTGTCCCTATCTAAAAATGTAAAAGTTACACGTCAAAGTGATTTCTCCATCATAAATGTGACTTTTGGGGCCATCTGTTGCAAGTTACATCAAATTAAAAAGGATAATTTTCACTTCATCGAGTTTCAGTCTTTAGTACATGAAATTTTTTTCATCTCAGTCACATACACAATTGATTTTCCTACCACTTTCAAACCTACCTTCATTCTTTCTACGTCTGTTAACTGCTAATGTGGCAATAAATATGTCATCTAGACCCACTCATATGGTGCCACGTGGTTGGACAATATTATTTTAAAAAAATTATTCATTAAATTAATAAGAAAACATTATTAATTAAAAAAAGAAATTTTAAAAAATTAAATAAGCTGTCGTCATCTTCTTCCTTGAAACCCTAGCACCCTACCATCTCCTCACCACCATTAAATTAAAGATTGATGATGTGTATGAAAGTGGTAGAAAAATCAACTTTGTGTATGTGACTAAGATGAACAAAACTTCATGTACTAAAGGCTAAAACCCGGTAAACTTTAGGGTAATAAAGTGAAAATTATCACAGTACTAACAAAGTGAGCATTAGGGGCAAAATTATGCATCTGCCTCTATTAATTTTTATTAGGAATGGAAATATTGATTTAGCTGTATTAAAGTAACAGGGGCAGACGTATAAAGCGCCCCTATTAATTTTGTTACTTTTATAGGCGATAAAAAAGAGATATGTAAAGCCTAATTCTGCAATACCCCGTGGTGGAGCCACAATGGGGTCAAACAACCCCATGGCAGTCATAGAAATAGGTATGGAGGTCCTTTGCTAGTGGTGGGACCCATGAGGTGCCACGAAGGCCTTGTATGCAGCAGTGCTGCGAGGCTAGGCTCTTTTGTTTTTAAATTGCCTGGAAAACGACATCATTTTCCAGGCTTCTCAACTTTTTTTAATGACCTGGCTTCAAAACTAAGTCATTTGAGCCAGGCTTTTTTAAAAAGAAGGTCCATCACAATGATGATATGCTAATTTGATCAAAACTCTTCCATGTGAAGTTCATTCTTTCAGTGTACTTGTTCTTGTTGTTTATTGTAACAGAGAGAACAACTTGACTTGGCTAGAAAAAATTCAGTCCAAGTCTTTTCTAACAATGGAAAGTAGATTTTGTGTTTTGATTAGTTGAAAGTGTTATCATTGATTTTTTTCAATGTTATTTTTGTTTAAAAAAAGATTCGAAGCTTTTACATTATGATCCCATGACCTAAGAATTCTGGATCCGCCACTGGCAATACCAATGCACCCATTTCCCCTATTTCTCTCCTTCCCTTCTTCCTATGCCACACTCATTTCCATTTTTCCCTTTCCTTCTTGTTCTTCTTTGTCTTCCTTCATTTTTATCTTGTCTAGTTCTGAAATCATTCTTTCTTATTGTTTTCATTCTTCGTAATATTTTTTTACCTATTTCTTCTTAATATTGCCTTGCAATATTCCCTTGGTGTGTCCAAGAGAGCGAAAGAAAGAACAAAGTAAAGGTTTGTAATATACAAATAAAAACTCGATTTGTATTGTTAAGGTTTTTTTTATTGTTCTCTAAATTTTCAGTTTTGCAGTTTTGCAGGTACATCTGACAGGTTCTCAAGAAATTTAATTTTATAGGTAATGGTCTTATGGTAATCTTGTTTTTGCTGTTTTGTTAATTAACAGATGCTAATCAAGAAAAGAACAAGAGATTGAGTTGTGTGATATTAGGATCTCCAGCAAGGCCATGGGTATCATGAACAGCTCCATCAATGATATATTTGGGTTTTGAGAAGCTTGCTCAGGAATCTTCGACCCTCGCAAGGTACAACAAGAAACCGACTATTACTTCAAGGGAGATCCAGACTGCTGTGACTTGCTGTCTGTTACCAAGTTTACTAGCTCTTCAAGAGTTAGGGCTGTTTCTGTGTATTTGTATTTAGGAGGGGGTGTGAAGAAATTAGGGTAAAGCACTGATCTTGTTAAAAACTATTTTTCTTTTTGGAGGGATGGAATGAAATATTTCTTGTACATTTAAACCCAACCCCACCCATCACGACCAAGAGATGCTTGGTAGTGACTTTGCACATTGAATTTCATCATCCCCTATCTGTTGAAATGTAAATTTACTAGCTAATTTCTTGTTAGTTAGTAACTTATTTAGTCTATTTTTCTTTCTAGCTTCATTAAGCATTATGTTAGTTAAGTGACTTGAGCTCATATGCCAAGTGTAGGGTGTAAAGTAGTCAGTTAGTTTCCAACGGCTCTTAGCCTTTGTACTGCCATGTGTCACATTCACATTGGCTCTTGTAATAGAATGGTGGTGATTGGCTGATGTAATGAGAGAATGAGAATGAATACAAAAGGTGTGATCTCTGCATTTGGTTCTGCAGATCATACCAGAGAACTTTCCCAATTTTCTCTATTTTCTCTTTTGAGCTCACTCTTCCCTATACCTTTCTAGCTCCCTCAGTAATCCAAAACTTCAACATGGTATTAGCAGCGAAGGTTGGAACTGGATAGTGGGCTTTGAAGCTGTGTGAGCTAAGCTTGGAAAATCCAACGAGAAATTTCCGACTCAGTTCATCGATTCCGGTCTCAAATGACTGGGTCAGGTGGTAGTGATCTTCGGGCTCCAATATTCAATGGTGATAACTATGAATTTTAGAAGATCCGAATGAGAACTATTTTTAAGTTGCATGGAATCTGGGATCTAGTTGAAAAGGGTCTTGGGATTTCAGAATCAAAAGGGAAGAAGGTTGATGAAGAAGGGTCACCGGAGTCAGAGAAGGTGTCTTTGTTAATGAAGGATGCTAAGACACTTGGTATTATCCAAGGAGCTGTCTCAGATGACATTTTCCCCAGAATCTCAAATGAAGAAACCTCAAAAAGTGCTTGGGATGTTCTACATCAAGAGTTTCATGGTGATAAGCAAGTGAGATCTATTAAGCTACAGGGTCTGCGTCGAGATTTTGAATACACAAGAATGAAGGATGATGAAACCTTGTCTGTGTATCTCACTCGTTTGCTTGAGTTAGTGAATCAAATGAAGGGATATGGGGAAGATCTATCCAAAGGAAGGTTAGTTCAAAAACTTCACTAAAGAGTTTGATCCTGTCTGTTATGTGATTGAACAAACGAAGGATATTGAGACTATTGAGGTACAAGAAGTGCTTGCTGCATTGAGGAGGTTTGCTCAACGGCTTGATAAACATGCTGAGAGCACCACTGAGAAAGCCTTCAGCAGCATGAGCATAAACCAAAAAGGATCTCAGTCAAATTCTAGTTTTGGTAATAACAAATCAAAGAAGAATTGGAAATCGACGGGTAAGAAATGGGATCCAAAATCTCAAAATAATGTCAACCAAGGAGGAAAGCATGAACAAGGGGAAAAATAAGAACAAACTAAGGGAAAATGCAAGCATTGTGATAAACTACACTATGGAGAGTGTTGGTTTAAAGGGAAGCCAAAATGCTATGGTTGCAATCGATTTGGGCACTACATTAAGGACTGTGATCAAGCAAACAAGACTAGAAAAAGTAGCAAATATTGCTAATCAACTAACTGAACCTGCAACAATGTTTTATGCATGTCATTCTGCTACTATTGGAAAGAATATGAATATGTGGTATGTTGACAGTGCATGTAGTAATTATATGACCTCACATGAGTCTTTGCTTGTGAACATTGATAAGAATGTGAAATGTAGAGTCAAAATGGGTACTGGTGATTTGGTACAGTCAACTGGCAAAGGCACTTTGGTCATAGAAATGCAGGGTGTGACTAGATACATTAAGGAAGTTATGATTGTCCCTGGTTTGGATGAGAACCTGTTAAGTGTAGGTCAAATGGTAGAACATGGATATTGGCTTGTCTTTGGTGATAATGTGGTTGATATTTATGGGGATAGGCAGATGCAGGATTTGATTGCAAGTGTATCAATGAAGGGAAATAGATGTTTTCCTTTAAGCCTAGAATATGTCAAACCTTCTATGGCTAATAAAGTAACAGTTGAGGAGTCATCTTGGCTGTGGCATAAGAGGTATGGACATCTAAACTATAGTAGTTTGATGCTCCTGCAAGACAAAGAAATAGTGCAAGGTCTGCCTAGATTACAAGTCACAAAGCATGTGTGCTCTGGCTGTGCTACAAGAAAAGGTCATAGAGAACCTTTTGACAAGGAGAAAGTTTGGAAAGCATCACAGCCCTTAGAACTGATACACTCTGACATCTGTGGTCCAATACAGACTATCACTCTTGGAGGGAATAGATACTTTCTCACCTTCATTGATGACCACACTAGAATGTGTTGGATGTTTTTCGTACAGCGTAAGTCTCAAGCATTCAACATATTCAAAAGGTTCAAAAACATGGTTGAGCTGCAAAGTGGTTATCAAATTAAGAAGCTAAGAAGTGATAGAGGTGGAGAATATACATCATTGGAATTATCAAACTTTTGTGAAGAGATGGGATTAGAAAGGCAACTGACTATAGCCTACTCTCCGCAACAGAATGGAGTTGTAGAGAGAAAGAATCGTACTATGATGGACATGGCAAGAACAATGATGCATGAGAAGAAAATTCCTTTGAAATTTTGGGCAGAAGCTGTCAATACAGCTGTATATCTGCAAAATAGAAGTCCAACAAGTGCTCTGGATAATACAGCTCCATTTGAGAAGTTTAGTGGAAGGAAACCAGGTGTCAAACACTTGAGAATCTTTGGCTTTCTACACTACATTCACATCCCTTCACAGAAAAGGCACAAACTAGAGGAAACTGGTGAGAATGGAGTATTTGTAGGCTATGGAATTTGTGAAAAAGGATATAGAGTACTCAATTTGAGAACTCAAAAGATTGAACTGTCTAGGAGTGTTATTTTTTATGAGAAAGCCATATGGGATTGGGAATCAAATGAGGCAGTACAAGTGGAGGTTACAATTCCTTGGAATGATAACAAAAGCTCAATAACATTTGAGTTTGATTCAGAAGCAAGTGACTCACCTCAGTCTGTGCAATCTCTTCTGAGAACACAAGCTGTTAGTGACCTGCAAGCAACTATGAATTTAGTTCCACCTGTTTCACCAGTTTCAACTTCTGAAACTTATGACCATACTCCAAGGAAATGGAAAAGTTTGGATGAAGTGTATGCTCAATGCAAGATGAGCATCATTGAACCTGAAAACTTTACTGAAGCTGTTAAGGATGAAGCCTGGAAAAAGGCTATGATAGAAGAAATGTTGATGATAGAGAAGAATTCAACTTGGGAGTTAGTTGATAGACCAAGCAACAAACCGATTGTTGGAGTGAAGTGGGTCTACAAAACCAAGCTAAACCTTGATGGCTCCATTAAAATGCACAAAGCAAGGCTTGTAGCCAAAGGTTACACATAGAAACCAGAGGTTGATTTCAATGAAACCTTTGCACCCGTGGCAAGGTTAGACACCATTAGAACACTCATTGCACTGGCTGCACAAAAAGGTTAGAAGCTGTAGCAATTGGATGTTAAATCAGCATTTTTGAATGGTGTACTTGAAAAGGAAGTATATGTGGATCAACCGGATGGTTTTGTGGTTGAAGAGGCTGAAGATAAAGTGTATAGATTAAGAAAGGCTCTTTATGGTCTAAAACAAGCACCAAGGGCCTGGTATAGTAAGATTGATACATATCTCATTCACTGTGGTTTTCATAGAAGCTCAAGTGAAGCAACTCTATATGTGAGAAACAAAAGAAGGAATTGGTGTCTTGATAGTATCAATCTATGTAGATGATATAGTATACACAGGGAGTAGTACAAGAATGATGGAAGAGTTTAAAACAGAGATGATGTGCAAGTATGAAATGTCAGATTTGGGATTACTTCACCACTTTGTTGGAATGGGGATAACTCAAACTGAAAGGAGTATTTTTATACATCAGAAAAAGTATGCCTTTACTCTCTTGGATAAATTTGGCCTCAAGGATTGCAAATCAGTGTGCACTCCATTGGTTGCCACTGATAAATTGCAAAGAGAGGATGGAAGTGAAGCTGCAGATGAAAGTTTGTACAGGAAAATTGTTGGAAGCCTACTATATCTAACTGCAACCAGACCAGATATTATGTTCTCAGCTAGTCTGCTTGCAAGGTTCACGCACAGTCCTTCTAAGCTGCACTATGGAGCTGCAAAAGAGTTCTAAGGTACATACAAGGCACAATTGATTATGGAATTGAGCATGTGACTGGAAAATCTGCATTTTTAGTAAGATATTGTGACAGTGACTTGAAAGGACCCGCCCCGAATTTTCTCAAAATCCAAGACGAACCCTTTGGAATTCCTGACATCACCCCGATGCCAGGCCCACTTACTAAAAATCGAGACTTCCTGCCGAAATTTCGGCAGAGTCTCCCATATAATTTGGACATTTCCCAAAATTTATACCTGCATGAAAACGCATTTAATATTCCCAACTGGCAGCATGCACAATATAATTTCATGCAATTCACACAAATGGCCTTCGGCCTTCCAATAATTCTTAATCAACTACCAAGCAATTCAAATACCGATTATGACTAACATTTAGTCTGCGGCTGCACCTAATAACCTTAGGCTGCCTACGTACCCTCCTTGAGGGATCAAGCCACACGTAATTCTTCCCTAAAACCCAATTTCACACATCGGCGATACCTTATTTCATTTCCCTGTATTTCACATATCCTCCCCATACGCCGGTACAACCAACGCCACGTATGGGGCCTGTCAACACGCCGGATAACCTATGCCACGTGCGACCATGTCATACTATCATAATATCTCCCCATACGCCGGTACAACCAAAGCCACGTATGGGGTCTGTCTCAACGCCGGATAACCTACGCCACGTGAGACCTGCACATCATATCACATATCTCCCCATACGCCGGTACAACCAACGCCACGTATGGGGCATGTCCCAACGCCGGATAACCTACGCCACGCGGGACCTCAATATCACATCACAAATCTCCCCATACGCAGGTACAACCAACGCCACGTATGGGGTCTGTCGACACGCCGGATAACCTACGCCACGTGAGACCTAACTTTCACTTGGTGATGCTTGTAGTGAATCCAACATCCGAGGAGGTACCTAAAGTAGTGCGTATAGCACTCCAAACTGACACTCTAAGCTCTGTTGTACCCTTGTACAACCTTATATAATTATAGTTATATAAATTAATTCTAATATTGTGTAACCCTCCACAATAGTCTAGCTCCCGATAATCCCCCCCTTAGAAAGGTGAGATTACTCCGGGAGACTCACGGTCAACCAACGGTCAAACTACTCTAACCTTGGTCAACCGGACTTGCAGAACCCACGACCTCCAATTTCCAATCCGAAAGTCTCTATGGGTTCTACCAGGTATAGGACACTTGTCCTGCAAGTTTGGTTCAGATCGAACGGTCGGATTTCTCACGATCGCACGATCTGACGGTTAATATAAAATATAAACTTTAAAATTATTATTCGGAATATCCGGGGCTCCGATTCACGATCCGTAAATTCCTACACGATCCTAGAAATACCTAGATTAACATATATTAAATTTAGGACCATCCAACGGTCCCAACCTATCGAACCCGGATAACGCACACTATGCGATTATCCGTTCGATAGTCAAACGACGTCCGAATTGAGATCCGCGAAATCCTACGCACTCGTGACAACTTAAGGATCTCATCGGAACACATCGCTACTTTTTCTACAGTGCCGACGTGCCGACAGCGCGTGGGTGCCCAAAGCGATAACGCTTCGCCGGAAAATCTCAAAACCACGGCTCCAAACTCCTACCCTAGGTATAACACCCTATTTGGAGCCACTTTTGTTCTTGGACCTACCCCAAAAAGTGGCCGGAAATGGCGGATCACGGCGGCCGAAGTTTCGGCCGATTTTCAATTCGAAAATCGAGTGATCTAGAGATCAAATCGATCAAAACCCACCCAACAGGCAGCTAGAGCAGCTCGAGAGGTTCAAAATCCATACCTGGGTCAACAGAATTGGTGGCCGGAGGAGGGAGATCGACAGCGTTGAAATTTCGGTGGGTTTCCGTCGGTTTTCTGCATTTTCCGGCCAGCACAGGCCGCGTCGCCGACGGGGAACGGTCGGGGAAGGAAGGGGACGTTGTCCCGGTCGTTTTGGTACCGGCCCCGCCCACAGCCGTGGTCGGTTGGCCGGAGATACGAGGAGAGAGAGAGGGAGAGTCGACGGGAGAGAGAGAGAAGTCGCGGGAGAGAGAGAGAGAGAGAGAGAGAGAGAGAGAGAAAACCAGATTTTATAAAAAATCTCATTTTAAAATATTTACGATTATGCCACTGAGCTTCTTTTGACCATATCTCTCTCGTTACAACTCCGATTCGAGCCCACTACGTGTCTATGAACTCGTCTCAGTACGACCTATCCAAAACTACCAGTCACGGTCCCAAACTCTCTCCGGTGAAAAATATGACTAAAATACCCTTAAATAATTAAATAAGGGTAAAATTTTGGGGAAATTTGGGGTCGGGGTGTTACAGACTAGAGTGGATCTGAGGAAGATATGAAAAGCACTTCTGGATATGCATTTTCTTTTGGAAGTGGTGCCTTTTCGTGGGCATCAGTCAAACAACATAGTGTGGCTCTTTCAATAGCAGAAGCAGAGTATGTGAGTGCAGCAGATGCTACATCACAAGCCATTTGGCTCAGGTTTGTTCTTGAAGATTTTGGGGAAGAACAGACTACTGCAACAACTGTGTTTTGTGACAACACTTCAGCCATAGCCATGTCTAAAAATCCAGTTTTTCACCAAAGAAGTAAGCATATTCGTAGGAAGTTTCATTTTATCAGAGATGCAATTCAAAATGGTGAAATTGATTTGGTTTACTGCAAAGGTGAAGAACAATAGCTGACATCTTTACCAAGGCTCTTCCCAAGGACAGATTTAGCTAGCACTTTAGAAGGGAGTGTTGAAATGTAAATTGACTAGCTAATTTCTTGTTAGTTAGTAATTTACTTAGTCTGTTTTTCTTTCTAGCTTCATTAAGCATTATGTTAGTTAAGTGACTTGAGCTCATATGCCAAGTGTAAGGTGTAAAGCAGTCAGTTAGTTTCCAACGGCTTTTAGCCTTTGTACTACCATGTGTCACATTCACATTGGCTCTTGTAATAGAATGGTGGTGATTGGCTGATGTAATGAGAGAATGAGAATGAATACAAAAGGTGTGTTCTCTGCATTTGGTTCTGCAGATCGTACCAGAGAACTTTCCCATTTTTCTCTATTTTCTCTTCTGAGCTCACTCTTCCCTGTACCTTTCTAGCTTCCTCAGTAATCCAAAACTTCAACACTATCCTCCCCCATATCCTTTTCTAATTTTTTTATATTTTATTTTTTAAACAACACCCGAATTATACAAATGCAGTTCCATTAAGATTCATAGGAGATTGGAAGGCAGAAGATGAGGAGGAGGAGGAGGAGGAGGCTTGCCTAAAATTAAAAAAACACCCTAATTTCATCATCCCCTCTCCAGTCTATCTCTTTCTCCCCTATCCTAACATTAAAAAAAACACCCTTTGCCCTCTGTCCCGTCAGCCTCCAGTCACCGCCTCTCCAACAATCGCGCCTCACCTCAAGATCTCCTCGGCTCAATAATTAATGCCAGAAAACAAATCTGGGTGAGTGCTAGTGCTGGGTTGGATTGGGTTGGGTTTGTGAGTATGTATGGTGGGTTGGGTTTGTTGAAATGTCGAAAAAATAATTGGGAGAGATGAGAGTGGAAAGACAGAGCTACAAAATTTTGATGATATCGGAAATATCGGTAGTCCAAAAACGCAGAAATTTTGATGAAAATATCGGGATATTATTGCTATTGATAAAAATTAAATAAAAATCATGGAAATTGTAAGCAAAACTTGAAAATTTTTATTGAAACATTGGAGGATGTTTATTTAGTTAATTATCTATTAGTTTATCATTAAAAAAAGGGAAGGAAATTCATTGCATGATGGGTTTAACTGATTTAAGTTGATTATATGGTGAGCTGACAAACACTGTGAGTGTAGAAAATATGTAGTAATTAATTAAAGAACCATAATCATTTACTACAATATTTTACACTTTATACATTGCATGGTAAGATACATGAGTGAGTGTGAGGTTCAAAAAATTTCAATATCTTCATCATCTCTATGTGTGGAGTGAGTGTATTGTGGGTTATCATCAGATGATAAATCCCCAAAATAGTTTTCCATGTAATTGTTAACATGTCACCCATATAGATCTGAGATTGGTTGACGTTGTCTATAAGCAAAATCATTTGAAGATTAGGTCTCGAATTCTTTCCATGAGCTGCTCGATTCCATCCCAAAATGAAAGGTCAAAAACTCACACTCTCATGTGAAAATCTAATTTTTGTAAAAACAGTTCAAAACAAAACAATATAAATATACATATTTTAGCATATTATCACAAAAACATAAGCAACATGGTAGTTAAGGCATTGGAGGAGTTAAATGGCAAGGGTTGGAATCCTCTTCCCGTGTGTTCTTTGTGTTTTTTTTCCCTATTATATTGATATTTTGACAAAATATTGCTTAAATGTGAGCGAAATTATCTACATCGATATTTATACGATATGTGTATGGATACGTTCCGAAATATCCGAGATTCAAAAAATTATATTTCGTCAATATTATTGATATTATTGATATTTTAGACTATAAAACTAAGATCCAATCGTGAAAAATGAAGAGGATAAATCACATCATTTTATAAAATAAATGAGGACAATACGTGAATATTGAAACATTCATTAAAGAGCTTTGCATGCTTCCATCCACAGCACATCTCAACTGCTTTTAAAAACTGTTGCCAGTGACCCACAATTTTGAAAAAAAGCACTTTTGTCTTGACTTATCAAAACCCCTTTTCATTCAGAATTTTAAAAATAAGTTGTTTCTTTTAAAAGCACGGCAACTCCAAACGGAGCTCCTAAGATTTTTGGTAGTGCCCAATTAGAACATGTAAAAGCACAATGCGCAAGGAATATAGTAAAAACTACAGACCAATGAGATATTTGAATCGGCATAAGTTTTTGGTGTGTTCCCAAATAATTCCATGTTCAAATTCAAACCATTATAGTACAAATGTGTGTGTAAATTTTCTCCCTTCCTTCCTGTACTTTGACAATTACAGATTTTTAAAGGAAAAAAAAAGTTCATTTAATTGTATATGCAAGCTGACAAGACAGTTTACTAAAGTCGACCGGTTGGGTTTTACATTGACAATGACAAGACAATCACAGTCTAAAGTTCTAAACAGCCAGCTACCAAACCAAGACACAAATCATTCACAACCATTCATTAATTTCAGACCATATCCCTTCCATCTTAGCCATACCATAATTTTGTCTTTCTTCATTTTGTTTGTCTCATTCTATCTGATCCAAGAAAGCCTTCAGATTCCTATCAGAAGACCCACCTTCACTCACAGCCTCTCTTGCCAAACCTTTCCATTTCTTAGCATTT
This sequence comes from Prunus persica, assembly GCF_000346465.2. Classification (NCBI taxonomy): domain Eukaryota; kingdom Viridiplantae; phylum Streptophyta; class Magnoliopsida; order Rosales; family Rosaceae; genus Prunus; species Prunus persica. Next base: position 13,822,106 of record NC_034009.1, read on the forward strand.
CTTCTCAACTCTTCACCAATTTCCCCACTTCCCATGACCAATTCTAAGCATCTCTTGAGCTCCTCACCTGCCACAATCCCCTCATCATTTGGTGTCACCCTAACTCCAGTCTTCCATGTGTCCTCAATCAACTTGGCATTGGTCCCTTGGTCCGTCCACTGAGGAAACGCCACCACAGGCACCCCAGAAACCAGGCTCTCCAAGCTTGAATTCCACCCGCAATGTGTCACGAAACAACCCAACGAAGGGCTTGACAAAACCTCCACTTGGCTACACCATGGCACTATCTTCCCAAGCTCTTCCAACTCCTCTCTGCAGCTCAGTTTCTCTTCCTCCTTCTCAGCCTCCTTATCTCGTCCATTGCTTCCTTCTTTTTCTCTAATCACCCACAAGAACGGGCGCCCGCTGTCCAGCAATCCTTTCGCGATTTCCTCCATCTGGGGCTTCGACAGAACGGAAATGCTTCCAAACGACACGTAAACCACGGACCCTTCCGGCCTTGAGTTCAGCCACTCGATGTACGAAGAGTCCTCTGATTTTTGGAAACGATCGCCGGGGAATGACTTGTCAGATGGATCCTTGCCGTCCAAGAAAGCCGATGGAATCAATGGCCCGATTCCAATCAGATTGTACTTGTCAATTGCTTTCAAGGCCTCTGGCTCCAGCGCATCGAACGTGTTCACCAGAATGATGGGCTTGGTTTCTCTCTCGAGCAGCTCAAATTGCTCTTCAAACAAGGGAAGCGCGAAACCGTACGGATTTGAACCTACCATGAAAGAGGGAAGGTCACGGCTGGCGAGGGATAGCGGCAGTCCTGGTAATTCTATTGAACATAAAGCGCCATTAGGATGAGTAGTACAAGTATTCTTCCGGATGAGGTCTTTGTAACCGCTAAAATAATAGTAGTAGATGTCAAAAACAGTGGCTGGCTGAATCCACACGAGCACGGATGGGAGGTGGAGCTCACGCGCCGCTTCAGCGGCCCAAGGGAGAAGTATTGTGTAGATTAGGCAAGTGTAGGGGCGGCCCTCCTTTGCACTAGACACAATAAGGTCAGTGATGGCTTGTGCACCGCAACGTCTAAGCTCTGACATGTAGTGGTCGATATCATCGCCATCTTTGAATCCATTGTCGTAGCCGTCAGAGTAGAGCGAATAGGTCAAGCCATGAGGAGTTGAGCCATTCCCTATGCGGCTCTGGGCAGAGAGGCTCGTGACATACGTGACATGTGCCCCAGTAGTGCGGACAAGATGCTTTGCGAACTGGAGGGAAGGGTTGATATGGCCTTGGGCCGGAAATGTCACGAGGAGGAACCGGTGTTGCACCATGGTGGTCGCTGCGGTAGTGGTGGCGCGCGGCAGAGCGTGGAGTTGTTGGGACAATATTGGGGGCTTTTTTTTTCTTTCTGGTCTGAAGACGATATTGGGTGTTTTTGTGTGGGCTTAGCTGAATGAAGTGAAATTGTTGTGGGATAATACTGTGAGAGGTAGAGAATGTGGAGACTTAAATAAGGGATTGGGGTTTGTCCAAAATAAAAAAATAAAAAAATAAGGGATTGGGGAGAGAGAAGTGACGTCTGTGGTGACGAATTGAAAACGCTAATGACAAGAGAAATGACATGGTTATTTGTGTGATTCGCAATTTGTGGGCCTTGTCCGCATGCATGTCTTTTGTATATATCATTTTCAAATTTTTCATTAAGTCCAAAATATATCTGAGATGGCGAGAGAGACGAGTAGTACATAAATTCATGATCACAAAACTGATTAATATAAACATGCAAAGTAGTATATGATTTGTCAGTTTATTATTAAATTGATACTCTGGATTGGATTGAATTGTGTTTTATTAAATTATTTTGTAATATTTAGGATTTTGTATTTTTACTCAAATTATGTATTGGAGAAGTTCAAAATCTTTGATTTTGCTTGTATGAAAAACAATATAACTCTCAATAGCGTAATTTACACATGTTATCTTGTCACATGTATAGCATAGTACAATATATTATATTTTCTCTTATGTGAACGTCTAGATGTTATTATCATTCGGAAGCCATATATTTTTTACTATCTTTTTTTTCCTTTCTCCCTATTTACAGTGACGTTAACATAATAACGTCTAAACATCTGAATAAGAGAAAAACTGGTATGATGTGAATCCTACAAAATAAACCAAATAATTGTAGTTAAATATTCATTACGAAATGACACAAAATGCTGTTTTAGTTTGTTTTTCAAAAGAAAATTGTATTTTACTACTAGTCTCTTCCACTAGATTAGATTTGTGGTAAACTATTCTTTAAATTCCTAATTTGTAATCAGATGAGAAGGATATTATGATTAATAATTTGTGTTCTTGTCTTCAGGCATATGCATGTATTCGTTTTCAATTTTTCATCAAAGCTCAAAAGAACGTAGCATGGACTAGTAGGTCTGACAAGGTCTGACGGAGGGAGATGCAAAGTTAGTGACAACAAACTGATGAATGCACATGCAAGTGTTCTATTTGCCAAGTTATTCCCATTTTGTATGCCAAATTGGATTTTGCTGCTTTCCACTAGAAAAATTTGTTTGTTCCACAAATAAAAAAGCCTAGTAAAATAATTAGTCTACATGAATGCTTTTTATGCTTGATTTCGCATAATACGTAGAATAAAAAAAAATACGTAGAATAAATATTTGTTTTTTCCACCAAAAAATACGTACAATAAAAAACCTATCCCAACATGAATGCTTGATTTCGCATTTGAATTCACATTAAAATTTGTAATTCAATAACATAAAAATTTAAAATTAAATTAATTAAGAGGAATAGTTGATCCTATTTCATATCATCTCCCTTTATTTCTAATTTCTAACTTTCTTGGTGTCGTCACATGTGTTCTTGCGTTCGTGCATGTGTCATTTTTAGTTTCTCATAAAGTTCAATAGAACACAACATGGACTAGTAGGTGTGATGTGGTCAGAGGGACAAGTAATGAACTCACGATGACAATATACTTAAAAATACACATGCTATGGTTGCCTAGTTAGATCCGGTAATTTTTTTCACTATTGGCTTGTCTAAGACTCCCTTACCAGCAATGCTAAAAAAGCTCTGAAATTACTTGTAGGATGACAAAAAATGTCTAGAAGATGGTGAATAGCCCAATTTAAGATTATAATCAATAAATAAAAAATAAATTTCGGTAGCAAAATTGATATGGCTTATCAATCCTGAAACGTGCTGAGCATAAAATAAAAGAACATGCAAATAATTATTTTAAGTGGTAAAACCCCACCTCTGGGGAAAATCCATGGGACTCCTCAGTCCAACACAAATCCACTATAGAACGAAGATTACAAGAAGTACTCACACACTTATCCTAGACACATTCTAAATAATGTTTACCGACTTCTTCGTAACTCAAGTTCTATCACGGGATGATTTTCGACACTCCTTGTGTTGAACATAATATTGGTCACGATTGCTTCAAGCTAGCCAGAGGAAAACTGTCACCACAGTCTTGATGCCCTCAACCGTATGAGTCACTGAACAATGCAAATGAATGCAATATGAATGATGAGAGTGTTTGATAAATTACCAAGTAAACATGGAATACTTGATGATTTATCTCAAATAAAAATGCAGCTTTCTTAAACGTTTAAGCACCCAAAATTATAGTTCAAAAGCTATACAAGAAGAAAAACATCAAGCCTTATTTTATATAACTTTTTCTTTTCTAGAAAGAAAAGTCCACATCCAAAAAACAAGCAATTTCATTGAAGGCTAACCAAAGATATGTTTCCTAATCAAAACCAAATTACATGATTTGCACGAATTGAATAAAATCAAAAAGATATTTTCCTATTCTAATGATGATCACACATGAAGCCCAAAACAATAGGAAAGTGAAAACCTAAATAAAGAAAATTTATGATAATCCCACCATTAAAGGAGTCCTAATATTCTTTCGTCAACTACCAAGAATATCTCAACACCTTTAATAACGTGATTTGGTTAAAACTTAATTTGCAAGTAAATTACTTTAAAAGATAAGTAACAAATCATGGATAAGAGAAACAAAGAGTAAATAAAAAGATATTGCAAAATATGCCTAAATGAGATGCACTCCTAAATGGATTCTAATTGATTAAAATTAAGGAAGATCAAGGAAATAAAATCATATTAGATTCCAAAAAATGTTCCAATTATGAGTGCATGAAAAATGACATGTCTTACCCTTCAGATCAAATAGCTCATACTTGTTAAGTCACAATTCTGGAATTTGGGGGTTGCTTAGCTATTTCAATCCTACAGTTTTTAGAAATCAGAGATAGCGATTTTGCTTCAACCCTACAGTTAAATGACACTTCCAAACCAATACTAAGTTCTAGGAAATGCCAACACAATTTCATACTAACAAGCTCTCTAGCCTTAGCAGAGAAACAAAAACCCCCAACCCCTTCAATGTCGCATGTTGTGGGGGAGGTGGTCTGCCCCTCCTCCCCTCCCCTACTCTTCCTCCGTCTTCCTCATTGAATCACACTTATCTCCTTCTCACCCTTTTTCCAATTTGGTGGGATGAATACTATGGGCATGATTTCCCCTATCACCACCATCTTTACCCTACATGTCCTGCTCCACACTGACCCAAAATTGATGGCTCATCTGGATTCCTTCACCTCCCCTTTGATCTGGCCTTATCCTTGGTTTGTCGCTGTAAATTTTAAACACGGTTTGGCACGTATTTATTGGAAGGTGTGTAAAGCTTTAGCTCGGGTGCTTGCACCACCTCCTTCTAGGTCCTTGGTTCTTTTCCCTTGGCTGTGGAATGGGTTTTCTCGTTCTTTTTTTGCTGGATGCAGTCTTTTGGATGTATTGGTTGGGTTAATTCTGGATCTGTTAGTAAATCTCGGGTGGGCTATGTTTTGAGGGATGTTTGGCTTGGTTTGCTAACTTACTGGTGTTTGGTTCTTCTTGGTGGTGATTGGTGGTTTGTCCATCTACAATTGCTGAGTTTCTCTTTGCAGGTGGCCACTCGGAGTTTCACATTGGTTGTGGCAGCTAGGTTTCCTGTGTTTTATTTTATGTATTTTATGTTTAATGTAGGCTTTATGCTGAATGTGGGCTAAATTCTTTTTGTTCGCTGTTGACGTTTTAGTTTTTGGCTCGGGAAAATGATCTTCATGCTATGCTGTATTGGTTTTAGCTAGTGTTCATGTTTGTTTCCTGTTAGTTTTATGGTCGGTGTTTTTGTTCGGATTTGTTTGTACTGTTCTCTGTCCTTTTAGGGGTTTGCAATGAATTGGAACTTCGATCCAAAAAAAGAAGAAGTTAGATCCGATATGCCGACTTGCATTAGGCCTGTATTTTACCAAGGGCGGAGCTAGCATAGGACCAGTGTGGTCCCAGGCCTCCACTCCATTTTTATCTCTTTTATTTGTATATTATACATGATATATAATATTATAATATATTAGATTAGTTTTAGGATATTTACCCTAAAATAAAATAATATATTAGGTTCTTTTTGTCTACAAATAAACCATAAAATTTCATGCTCTACCTTAAATCTTCTAGGCTAGTTAATGATATTTGCAATATAAACTCCTAAAGTTTTAACCTTTTTTTCTCTTCCTCTTTTGTTTAAAGCTTTGTGAATTTTTTATTTTCCTCATGAAGATGAAAATTGGGTACCTTAATATTGTGCTTTATGAACTTTTTTTTTTCCATTTATTTTCTCGGTTGGAATATAAATGATTAATTTTTAAGTCTTTAATAGTGTAGATGATGAAATTAGTATTTAACCAATTTAAAATATGAAATTAATAATAATTAATGTATGAAGAGAAGACAAGTTTTGTGAAGAACCCCCTTTAATGTGAAATCCTGGTTCCGCCACTGATTTTACTAAATCGCATTATGTAGTGTTGTGTACAAACTGAAATAGCTAGATAATACCTCGTGGATGCTAAAAAAAAATCAAATAGTACCATCTAGATGTCAAAATAGTGGCCTTGTTAAAACATCACCATAAAATTTCTAATAAAAAAAATTTCAGTTAAAGAAAAAGAGTACCATTACATCCATAACAAATAGAAAACAAAACTGCCCCCTCCAAATCATATTCCAGCAAACACTATTTAATTTATAAGAGTATCCACAATCACGCTCTTTATTTTTTAGTTAAAATTTAGCTAAAAACAATAGAAAGCTATTTTAAGAACTGTTTATAAAATTTCAACTCCAACCACGCTCCCTAGTTTAGAAAATCATAAATGAATTATTTCTTTTTTTAATTTATCATAAATGCTCCCTCTTCATATAAAATAATAATAATAAATAATTAGCATTAAAGTAAAGCAACATTTAATTATAGGGAGCCACTAGAGGTCTCCTTATTTTAAAAGTTGGATATGGAGAATGGTTGGAGATGGGTTTCCTCAATTCCTCCCTAAATTTTATCTAAGGAGGTGGTTTAGTAAGTCCATTGTAGATGCTCTAATTAGTAGGTTTTAAAGATAAATTATTCGCTTCATTATTCTTTGTTGAAAATATAAATTTGTAGTAAATTGATAAAAAGTTCATAATCAAAACTAAAATCTTCCTAATCAATTTTTATAATCAGAAGTACAATGACTAAAGTTCTCTAAAAATTTTGTGGAGTGTACTGCTTAGAGCATCTACAATCATTCTCCCTATTTTTAAGGTATCTAAAAATACACAAAAGTTATTTTAGGAGCTCTCTATAAAAAATAAAATAAAAAAATAGTTAAATTAAAAGTTTAAACTACGCATAAAACAAAGCAACATTAAATTATAGGGATTCAGGATTTCTTGTTTGTGGAGTCCTCTCACAAAATATAAACAATTAAAAATTTGAACTCACAATACATACCAAAACATCGTATATATCACATATATATATAATCATATTGGATATTCATTACAATCATAATTGTCCTTGACAAGTTTTCATATTTTGAAATCGTTGTATAATATCCTCATCATCTATACTATTTCTCAATATATGCTACCAAACTATAATTTAACCACTAACTCAAACTTTGATTTTCTTTTGACAAATAGTTCAGTAATTGAAAAACATAAATGAATTACATTTAAATCAAAACAAGTACAAACATCTTCTCAAACTTATAAATCGAAACAAATTGGGCAATCAATTCAAAGTAATTAAACCATTAGAAAATCCACTACTACAAAAATTGGAATGGACAACGAGAATCCACCGTTGTCTAGAAGGTTTTTAAACCGTCGAGAAATCGACCGCCATCGTTTGATACATAAAACAACAACGGCAAAAAAGGTCATCGTTAAGACATACAACGTCATACCAAAATAAAAACCGATGTCTAATTACTATATAAATAGCAAAAAGGAAAAACTTCGACAGCCTTAGATGATGATTTTAGGAAAATAGGGACGTCTAAAGCGTGTTACATGTCAAGAACTACATACATGATGACGTAAAAAAAGTTACCCACGTCTCTATTTGAAAAAATATTGTCATGTAAAATGTCGAAACCGTCATGGTTAATATAAACAACGTTTACTAAATAAAAAAAACTGACGTCTAAAATCTATAAAAAAGCAATAACAAGAAAACGACGATCTTAGACGACGCTTACAGAAAAGAACAGACGTCTAAAGAGCATTGCATGTAAAGAATTATATCGTAGCTGACGTAAAATGTATTAACCACGACCCATGTGTAGAACAATCGACGCTTATAAAATATTCGACATTGCCACGCAGGTAAAAACTACCTAGTTAAAGTTATTCTATGGCTGCTTCTTGTGATAACCGATGTTTAAATAATGAAAAAAAGCCACTTGGACAACGTTAGACGACGCTTTTTTTAAAACACTGAAGTCTGAATAATTTAACATGACACAATTTTATTACACACCGTCGTAACAAACCCTAACCACGACCCAATTGTTTACCCATAGTTGTTAAAAATGATTTTGATGGCGTGAACAGGAAATAAAACGCCTTTGATCAGAGTTTGAACGGCAGTTAATGTAAATTAAAGTTACTCTGTACATACCCAAATTTCTTCATAGATGTTGCAAATCTCTCAAACTACGCTCTTGGAGACTGCTACAATCCATATAAAGACTTCCACAGCTTACACACAACACCCTCCTTTGAGGTTATAGGAATACCAAGAGGGAGATCCATGTAAATCTCCTCCTTAAGGTCACCATGTAGAAACACATTTTTGACATCGAATTGTAATAAGGGCTAATCGTGGTTAGCAGCCAGGGACAATATTACACGCACAGTATTGAGCTTTGCTACTGAAGCAAAGGTCTCCAAATAATCAACTCCATAGGTCTGAGTATAACCCTTTGCTACCAATCTAGCCTTGTAACGGTCATGGAACCATCAGCTTTATGCTTCAAAGTAAAAACCCATCTGCATCCAACAGTTTTCTTCCCTCGGGGCAAAGGAACTAAATCCCATGTTTTATTCTTGTTCAAGGCATCCATTTCAACATTCATGGCATCCATCAATTTGGGGTTAGATAAAGCATCATGCAGCATAGTTGGCACACATACACTAGATAATTGACACAAACATGATGCATACGACTTAGACAAACGATGAGTTGACACACAATGTCTAATGGAATATTTAGACTTGGCATGTATATCAGGAGAATATTGTACCTTAGATTTCTCACGAGTGGTTCGTTGGGGTAACTAATAAGTTGACAGAGATAGATCATTAGAAATTACCTCACTTGATTCACTATCACGAGTAGATTGGGGCACTGGCAGGGCAGAGGGGGGTATTGCATCAACCTCATCCATACAAGAATCACTGTCATTATTTTCAGATACAGGCGACTGGTCACTTGCTTCAGTGTGACCGGTCGTTTCGACACCAAGAGCACCTGCTTCTTTTTCAGATATGGGCGACTAGTCGAGTTCTAAAAGGCGATCAGTCATTTCTTCACAGGGACCACAAGTTTCATCTTCATATATGGGCGACCGATCATTTGCTTCAGTGCGACAAGTCGTTTCCTTCCTGAAAGCAGTATCTTCAAACACATCATTCTCCAATCCAAGACTCTACAATTCGCTCCCACTCTCCTCCTAAATTAGAAGGGAAGGAGAGACATAATAGGGCACTTCTTCATGGAAAGTCACGTCCAAAGTAACATGCACCTTCTGGGTAGGTGGATAATAGCACTTATAACCTTTCTGAGTAGAAGAGTAACCAATAAAAACACATCGCAGAGCACAAGGATCAAGTTTACCTCGTTGATGAGAGTAGACATGAACATAGGCAACACACCTAAAAACTTTAGGGGGTAACTTGGAGATTGAGACAAGGGAAACATGGTCACCAAACACATCATGTGGAGTCTTGAAATCAAGAACCCGGCTAGGAGTACGATTAATCAAATATGCAGCAGATAAAACAACATGCCCCCGAAGATGATGGGGAACAGACATGTCCAACATAAGAGAGCGGGCAACTTTAAGTAAGTGACGATTCTTGCGTTTAGACACACTATTCTGCTGAGGAGTAAATGGGGTTGTCGTTTGGTGAATAATACCTTGAGCAAGGAAGAAAGATGACAAAGTGTTATTCACATATTCGCCTCCGTTATCAGTCCAGAATACTTTGACTCGAGCATGAAACTGAGTAGACACCATAGTACAGAACTCTGGAAGGATGGAAGCAACATCATGTTTATTTTCAGCAAGAAAACCCAAGTGAGTCAGGTACAATCATCAATAAATGTGACGAACCAACGAAATTCGTTCGAAGTAAAGCGTGCCGGACCCCACACATCAGAATGCACTAAATCAAAAGGCTTTGCAGCTTTACTGACACTCAAAGGAAATACAGTGTGATGACTCGTGGCCAAAATACACGTCTCATACTTAAAACTGAACTCATCACAAGAGCGGAAAAAAGATGGAAACAGACTCTTAAGGTAGCCAAATGACGGGTGTCCCAAGCGACGATGCCATAACCAAATTTGTTGTTTGTCTTTGTCACTGCAACTTTGAACAGTATTAACGACATGAGCACAAACTGGTGTAGAAGGCAATGTCAAATAATATAACCCCCCTATCCGTTTACCATGCCCAATCTTCTCGTGAGTCTTGAGATCCTGAAAAGAGCAATGCGTAGGATAGAAAGTAGCAGAAGCATTAAGTGTATCAAGTAATCAACCAACAGATAACAAGTTACAATGGATATTGGAAACTAGTAACGCACGAGATAAGGACAGAGTAGGAGTGAGAGAGATTGTGCCCTCACCAGTGATTGGAGAGGGCAAGCCATTAGCACTAGTTATGTATGGGTCACGGGTGTTACTAGACAACTCATCAAAAAATTTAGCATCATAAGTCATATGATCAGAAGCACCAGTGTCAATTATCCAAGTATTAGAGCCAGTATCTGGAATAGAATCAGAAACACACAAATTTGCAGATGCAGCAGCAACAGCACCAACAATGAAGTTATCACCCATGATTGCAGCAGAAACTCAACAGATTAAGGCAAAGTATACAACGGAACACAGCAGATGCACAAATACGGCAGATGCAAGAAGACAGGCACGAACACAGCAGAGTATACAGCAGAACACAGCAATTGCACAAATACGGCAGATGCACGAACACAGGAATGGCACGAACACAGTAAAGGCACGAACACGACAACACAACACACAAACCTAGGAGGGCGCACACTGCACAGGTAGAGAAAAAAAAAAAGAGGATAGAACACAGGTGGACACAATACACAGGTCTCCATAAAAGTTGGCTCTGATGCCAAGTCAAACAATATGGGTACAATATTTTTCAGGTTATATTTTATTCTCCAAAAGAAGGTATTTATAGTACAAGGATGTAACCCTAGTAGGGTCAAACTAGAAAACAAGATAAAAACCTAATTACACAATATCTGTACAAAAAGGAAAGAAATATAATCCTAATAAACAAGAAAATAAATATCATAATTAAACTAGGATCTCGCAATACCATATCCTTCCATCTTAGCCATACCATAATTTTGTCTTTTTTCTTCATTTTGTTTTTCTCATTCTATCTGATCCAAGAAAGCCTTTAGATTCCTATCAGAAGAGCCACCTTCACTCACAGCCTCTCTTGCCAAACCCTTCCATTTCTTAGCATTTCTTCTCAACTCTTCACCAATCTCCCCACTTCCCATGACCAATTCTAAGCACCTCTTGAGCTCCTCACCTACAACAATACCCTCATCATTTGGTGTCACCCTAACACCAGTCTTCCACGTGTCCTCAATCAACTTGGCATTGGTCCCTTGGTCCGTCCACTGAGGAAAAGCCACCACAGGCACCCCGGAAACCAGGCTCTCCAAGCTTGAATTCCACCCGCAATGTGTCACGAAACAACCCAATGAAGGGCTTGACAAAACCTCCACTTGGCTACACCATGGCACTATCTTCCCAAGCTCTTCCAACTCCTCTCTGCAGCTCAGTTTCTCTTCCTCCTTATCAGCCTCCTTATCTTGTCCTTTGCTTTCTTCTTTTTCTCTAATCACCCACAAGAACGGCCGCCCGCTGTCCAGCAACCCTTTCGCGATTTCCTCCATTTGGGGCTTCGACAGAACGGACATGCTTCCAAACGACACGTAAACCACGGACCCTTCGGGCCTCGAGTTCAGCCACTTGATGTACGAAGAGTCCTCTGATTTTTGGAAAAGATCACCGCGGAATGACTTGTCGGATGGATCCTTGCCGTCCAAGAGAGACGATGGAATCAATGGCCCGATTCCAATCAGATTGTACTTGTCAATTGCTTTCAAGGCCTCTGACTCCAGCGCATCGAACGTGTTCACCAGAATGATGGGCTTGGTTTCTCTCTCGAACACCTCAAATTGCTCTTCAAACAAGAGAAGCGCGAAACTGTACAGATTTGAATCCACCATGAAAGAGGGAAGGTCGCGGCTGGTGAGGGATTGTGGCAATCCTGGTAATTCTATTGAACATAAAGCGCCATTGGTATGAGTAGCACTAGTACTGTTCTGGATGAGGTCTTTGTAACCGCTAAAATAATAGTAGTAGATGTCGAAAACAGTGGCTGGCTGAATCCACACGAGAACGGATGGGAGGTGGAGCTCACGGGCCACCACCGCGGCCCAAGGGAGAAGTATTGTGTAGATTAGGCAAGTGTAGGGGCGGCCCTCCTTTGCACTAGACACAATAAGGTCGGTGATGGCTTGTGCACCGCGACGCCTAAGCTCCGACATGTAGTGGTCGTAATCATCGCCATCTTTGAATCCATTGTCGTAACCGTCAGAGAAGAGCGAATAGGTCAAGCCATGAGGAGTTGAGCCATTCCCTAGGCGGCGATGGGCAGAGAGGCACGTGACATACGTGACATGTGCCCCGGTAGTGCGGATGAGATGCTTTGCGAACTGGAGGGAAGGGTTGATGTGGCCTTGGGCCGGAAATGTCAGGAGGAGGAACCGGTGTTGCACCATGGCGGTCGTTGCGGTAGTGGAGGCTCGCGGCAGAGCTTGGAGTTGTTGGGACAATATTGGGGATTTTTTATTCTTGTTTTTTTCTCTGAAGACAATATTGGGTGTTTGTGTGTCGGCTTAGCTGAATGAAGTGAAATTGTTTTGGGAGGGAGAGAATGTGGAGACTTAAATAGAGGATTGGGGAGAGAAAAGTGACGTCTGTACTGACGAATTGAAAACGCTGATGAGAAGAGAGATGACGTGGTTATTTGTGTGATTTGCAATTTGTGGGCGTTGCATGCATGTCTTATGTATCATTTTCAAAAATGTCATCAAGTTCAAAACATACATTTTCGACAAAGCACATGTCTGAGACTGGTACATAAATTCATGATCACAAAACTGATAATATACACATGCAAAGTAGTATATGATTTTTGTACTTTGTTATAAATGTGGATTGATAAGTTGGATTGGATTGAATTGTATTATATTAAATTATTTAGTAATACTTTGTATTGGAGAAGTTCAACATCTTTGATTTTGCCTATACGAAAAACAATATAACTTTCAATAGCGTAATTTACACACATTATCTTGTCGCATATATAGCATAGTCCGATATATCAGATTTTCTCCTATGCGAATGTTTAGATGTTATTATTATCTGGAGGCCATGTATTTTCTGCTACCTTCTTTTTCTTTTCTCCCTGTTTACAATAACGTTAACACAGTAACGTCTAAACATCTCCATAAAAGAAAAACTGATATGATTTGAACCCTACAAATAAACCAAATAATTGTAATTAAATATTCATTACGAAATGACACAAAATGCTGTTTCAGTATGTTTTTCACAAGAAAATTGTGTTTTACCACTAGTGTCTTCCACTAGATTAGAATATTTGTGGTAAACTATTCTTTAAATTCCTAACCAGAGACTAAGATTTGTAATCAGATTTGACTTCCTAATCAGATGAGAAGAATATTATGATTAATAATTTGAGTTATTGTCTTCAGGCATATATGCATGCATGTATTCGTTTTCAAATTTTCATCAAAGCTCAAAAGAACGTAGCATGGACTAGTAGGTCTGACAGGGTCTGAGGGAGGGAGAAGCAAATTTAGTAACTACAAACTGATTAATACACATGCAAGTGTTCATTGGATTTAGCTGTATTCCACTAGAAATATTTGTTTTTTCCCAAAAAAAAAAGTCTAGTAAAAGAATTATAGTCTACCCCTAAGCCTAACTTTACTTTTATTCCACCCCAAAAAACGTGGAATAAACAACCTACTTGATTTCGCATTTGAATTCACATCAAAATTCGTAGCTCAATAACATAAAAATTAAAAGTTAGATTGATTAAGAGCAGTAGTTGATGCTATTTCATATCATCTCCCTTTATTTCTAATTTCTAACTTTCTTGGGGTCGTCACATGTGTTCTTGTGTTGGTGCATGTGTCATTTTTAGTTTCTCATCAAGTTCAATGAACACGACATGGACTAGTAGGTGTGATGTGGTCAAAGGGACAACTAATAAACTCACGACGGCAATACTGAAAAATACACATGCTATGGTTGCCTAGTTACATCCGGTATGCCGAATTGCATTGGACTTGTATTTTACTAAATCGCATTATGTAGTGTTGTGTACGAAATGAAATAGCCAGATAATATACCTAGCCGGATGCTAAAACAAAATCCAAATAGTACCATCTAGATGCTAAAATAATGGCCTTGTTAAAACATCATTATAAAATTTTTAATAAAAAAAAAATTCAGTCAAAGAAAAAGAGTACCAGTACATCCATAACAAATAGAAAACAAATCTACCCCCTTCAAATCATATTCCAGCAAACACTATTTAATTTATAAGAGCATCCACAATCATGCTCCTTATTTTTCAGTTAAATTTAGCTAAAAACACTAGAAAGCTATATTAGGAACTCTTTATAAAATTTCAACTCCAACCATACTCCTTAGTTTAGGGAATTATAAATGATTTATTTCTTTTTTTAAGTTAGCATAAGTGCTCCCTTTTCATACAAAATAATAATAATAAATAATTAGCATTAAATAATTAATTAAAATAATATTAAAGTAAAGCAACATTTAATTATATTGAGCCACTAAGAGTCTTTTTTCTCTCCTCAAATTTAGGAGCTCCTAGAGGTCTCCTTATTTTAGGATTTGGATAGGGAGCATGGTTGGAGGTCGGTTTTCTCACTTCCTCCTTAAATTTTATCTAAGGAGGTGATTTAGGGAGGCCATTGTGGATGCTCTAATTAGTAGGTTTTAAAGATAAATTATTCATTTCGTTATTCTTTGTTGAAAATATAAAATTGCGGTAAATTTATAAAAAGTTTATAATCAGACTAAAATCTTCCTAATCAATTTTTATAATCAGAAGTACAATGACTAAAGTTCTCTAAAATTTTTGTGGAGTGTACTTAGAGCATCTACAATCATGCTCCCTATTTTTAAGGTAGCTAAAAACACATAAAAGTTATTTTAGGAGCTCTCTATAAAAAATAAAATAAAAATAGTTAACATTAATTAAAAGTTTAAGCTATACATAAAACAAAGCAGCATTAAATTATAGGGAGTCATGAGTTTGTGGAGTCCTCTCACAAAATATAAACAATTAAAAACTAAAAAATTTAACAAAAATAATTATTCTTTCGATTCTTTTAATTATCTTAAAAGCAGGAACGAACCTTAGTATAGCCTAACCTAGGCTACAGTCAGGGGGGCTTTTATTTTTTCTCAGCCTCAAATAACATTTAGCCCAGCATGAATTTTCTTACTAACCTGGGCTATAACGTTTGAGGATCTTAAATGGGGTTTTCAGTTAGAGTGTTGCTAAACAAATCCTAATATTAACTGAGTACACCTATTACCAAACTATTTATTAAATTACTAATTTATCCTAATATAAAATGACCAAAAAGAATATATTGAATTGTGAAATAAATATAATTTTAATAAATACACCACACCCTACTCATCATATTCAACCCTAATCAAACATAGAGAAGTTTTCATATTACTTGGTGCCCACGAACAACGCCACGAGCATTGACGAAGGCAAAATGAGGTGTCGTTGAATGGTATATAGCAGATAGGAAGGGATAGATAGCAATGTTTCTAATCCAGCTAACTTACTTGCAACAGTACCAATCTTCGATGAGTAACTAGAAGAATTTTCCCTTTGCAGAGTAAAAAATCTTCAGAAACATATGATAATGCGATCTTCCCACGTACTTTAAACAGATCAACCTGGAGGAAAAATGAACCTGATTCTGTCAGCTGCAATATAGCCTTCATGACAAAAGAAAAAGAATTACTTTTAGTCACGGAATACAAGCAGATTATAACCAAACAAGACATCAAGCTGGATATCAACCAACAAATAATCATACAAGTAGGTTTACTTAATTTAAGGTTGAAGAAGATGAGAAAGTATGGAATATTAAATAAATCGCAGACATTGAGATTTCCACCGGCTTCTCTAATAACATCACCAAAGTCTTCTATGCCCTTGCTTTCCTGCCAAAGTAAAAAATTTAAATAAATTGTAGACATTGAGATTCATGAGTGTAGAAATTGCAACAAGTAAGAGCTGGAAAAGTATAACACTCGTAAAAAGAGAAATTTGGTTTAGGATTGGTATTAGGGTGTTGTGTAATAGAGTGTATTAAGGTGTACTAAGGGTATTTTTGGTAGTTAAATAGGGTGTATTTAGTTAATTTTATATCTTGATTAAAATATTAGGGTGTACTTAGATCATAGGGTGTATTCAGTTAATTTTAGGGTTTGTTTAGCATCACTCTTTCAGTTATGAGTGAAAGGGTTGAGCGTGGGCCTGGGCCAAGCCAAATGTTACTTTTGGTTTTTAGTTTTTAGTTCCTACAATCTATTGTCCAAGCCTAAAAATCTACAAAAACCCACCAAAAGCCACCAAATTTTCTTAATGGGTTTGTACTTAAGGTAAATTTAGCCCGATTTGCAATTCCTGAGTCCGTCCTTGATTAAAAGATTATTATTATTGTTATTTATTTTTTTATCTACATGAACACCACGTCAATATACACGATATACTTATTTTTGTCATACAAGTACTTAACAAATTCACTACTAGTGTGGCTAACACACTATGATTAAATTTTTCGTGAGTTCTATGAACAGTGTATGAGTATAAATATTTTGACAAGTTAAAGAGCAATTTAACTGTGAACTATTAGCTAGACTATGTACAATTATGCAGTTGAGCCAAATAGTTAATGATTGACGAATATATATTACTCATCTTGTGCTGGTTCTTTCTTATTTGCATGGCCTTTTAGTATGCTAAAAAAACCAAAATTTCAAAAAGTAAGATAGCGACCTAAAGAGCATGATCCAAACAGTTCTTGACTCTTGGCTATATGTAGGCGTAGCGCACAGAACTCGAAGCCAACTCAGCCAAGTGAAGAAAATCTTATCGGAATAGGAAATAGATTGTCTCAATCCGTATGTTTGATCCCATATCCACAAGAAGGCGTGCATAATAAATATCAATTTGCAACCAAACTAGACAACAAATTTCCTTGTCTTTGTGTTGCTTGCCCCTTTTTTGTTGTAGATAAATTGAGGACTTTAATTATATAATACTAGTTAATATGGAACCCATCGTTAGGTCTCGTTTAGTTCATAAAGAAGGAGGCTTAGGAATGAAAAATTAATTGCTTTCTCTTGTTTGGTAAGTTCAGGTATGAAAAATAGTTGCCTAGCACATGAGAAAGTAGAGGAGAAAGCGAAACCCTCCTCTCAACTTGGGTTTCATTTTCTCTCTTCATTGAAAAGTTTAGGAAAATGAGCCAATATTAAATGCATATTTTTCATGACCATTTTGTCCCCATTAACAATTTGAAATTACAATATACTATTAAATGTATTCTTTTTTTATTTGATGTAATATGGGTATAATTGAAAAATTATACAAACTTTATTTTTCATTCATACTCAAAATAAACATGGGAAATGAAATAAAGTGATATCTTTCCGTTACTTTCCCGGCATTACCAAATGTGGGAAAAAAAAATCTTTCATTTCTCATTCTTTAGAAAAAGACATGATAAGTAATTTCCCCTCAAATTCGTTTTCTGAACCAAACGGGACCTTACATTTTTCGAACAACATCCACTTCTCTCTTAAGAATTCAGTTTGTATTGTAAGGACAAATTTGTCATTTCAAAGTAAACTGAGGTTAGAAAAAAGAAAGAAATATCAAAAATGAAAAAGAAAAAAAGAACAGCGACCACACCACCGCCAAACCAGCCCCCCAGCCACCACACCACCACATCTTAATCTTATGTACTTATTTTGTGTGAGATAGAGTAGAGAAGTGTCAGAGCTGATATTTAGAGTGTCAAAATCATGTTCCTACAAAAGATACCTTACAAGTTACAACCAAACCTCTTCCTATACTTAGTCTTTAATGTAGCCATCCCAACTAAATAGCCCACTAAAGATTCTTAATTTTGTAAATAAATAAAAAAGACAAGTGCTAGTGTAACCTATAAGAGCACTTTGAAAAGGGATTTGATTATATGGATTTAAGCACATATGTGACACATTTATAAGATTAATGTGTTGGATCAAGATAGCAAAAGATGACACAGAAGAGGGGCGGGGGGAAGGGGAGGGGGAGTGTGTGGTTACACTAGGATTTGGGGGCATTTTTGTCACTCTTGTGACATCTTTTTATCCTATAAGTGTACAGCTATAGAATCCTATCATTCTATGAAATTGGAACAGAGAAAACATCAAGCTCTCTCTCCCTAACCCATTCAATCTATCACATCAAGTGAGGGTGCTAGCACCACTCTTCACTTGTTGTTTACTCATTCTCTCATCCCATTCAATTCTTGGTGAAGAGCTTTGGAGAGGTGCATATCTTTGTACCTATTTGGAGAGCTACAAGGTGGAGAATCAACATCAAAGGGAGAGCCAACAACAAAAGGACCACTCCCTCTACTTGAGCACCATTCTTATTTTCAAGATTTGCTCCAAGGGTATGAACATCGTATCTTTCTCTCAAATAGGATTTAGAGAGTCTCTGGTGCACACTTTCATAGACTTATAAAGATTGGGACCAAATGAGACTTGCATGAATCCCTAGTTTATTTAATGCTTCAGCTCTTACTTTGATTTCATATTAGATATGGCTTGCTATGTGATTTATAATCTCAAAGTTTGGTTGTAGAATATTCCCTTCAATTACTCCAAATCACTACACTAGTGAGTCCTTCTGCTTATTGCTAAGCACTTTGTTTCAAAGCCATATTTATAGGGGAAATATTTTTGCTCACCACTTTAACCTAAGGTGTATGCTCACTACCATTCTTAGTACTTGACACATGTCCATAGGTATAATCATAATTAACTTTTTACTTTGATTTATATAACTATAGTTATACTTATAGACACATTTAAAGTATTTTAAAAAAAATGATAAACACATACCTTAATTTAAAGTGGTGAACACTATAGGTTTCAATGGAATTGATTATTCATCACACTTTGACTGTAGGGTTGTGGACCTTGTGGTCCAGATTGCTTTCAGCTTACAGTTACAACGAAAAGTAATCTTGAATGGGATTTCTTTAATAAAGGAACCACTGTACTTTCTCTGCTCTCTCTCTTTTTTTTCTTTTTTTTTGACTGAAAGAATCTTTCGTTTAACTCTTCTGAAATCTTATTCCATTTTGGCCCCTGCAGCATCTGTCCAGTCTCATTATTTTGCTTCTTCTTATGGAGCTATGTTCCTGATATGATAAATAAAATGATAGCATGCGGATCCTTCCATATAGATTGATGTTCTTGTTTGCAGATAAGTGATAGCTAGGATTGTTAAAGATGGGTGTGAAAAAGACGTGGACGAAACACTAAGCTTCCATAATGACGAAGCTTCCATATGATGTGTCTTTTACTGTGCTCTTTTTCTCTTTGGCCGACCAAAAAGTTACATTAGGATGTGTGGAAAGCAATTTCTCCTTTCTAAATGTAATTTTTTTTTTTGGGGTCATCTCATCACTACCAATTCTTATGATAGTTAAGTTACCTCAAATTTAAAAGTTAGTGCTAGATTGATTATGGTACAAACACAGAAAATATGACCAAATTGGATAAGTTATTCAATTCCTATTTGCATATATAGCAAAGTTGACAATTACATATTTTTCAGTTGTTAAAAGAAAGTACATTTAATTTCCGATTTGATCCAAGAAAGCCATGAGATTCTTATCAGAAGACCCACCTTCACTCACAGCCTCTCTTGCCAAACCTTTCCATTTCTTAGCATTTCTTCTCAACTCTTCACCAATCTCCCCACTTCCCATGACCAATTCCAAGCACCTCTTGAGCTCCTCACCCACCACAATCCCCTCCTCATTTGGTGCCACCCTTACCCCAGTCTTCCACGTGTCCTCAATCAACTTGGCATTGGTCCTTTGATCTGTCCACAGAGGAAACGCCACGACAGGCACCCCGGAAACCAAGCTCTCCATGCTTGAATTCCACCCACAATGTGTCACAAAACAACCCAGTGAAGGGTTTGACAAAACCTCTAATTGACTACACCATAGCACTATCTTCCCAAGCTCTTTCAGTTCCTCTCTACAGCTAAATTTCTCCTCTTCTTTCTCGGTCTCGTTGTCTTGTCCATTTCTTTCTTCTTTTTCTCTAATCACCCACAGGAACGGGCGCCCGTAATCCAACAGCCCCTTGGCAATTTCCTCCATTTGATCCTTTGACAAAGCGGAAACGCTTCCGAACGACACGTAAATCACGGACCCTTCGGGTTTCGAGTTCAGCCACTCGATGCACGAAGAGTCCATTGATTTTTGGAAAAGATCACCACCGAACGACGTGTCAGAAGGATCCTTGCCGTCCAAGAAAGCTGATGGAATCAATGGTCCGATTCCAATCAAATTGTACTTGTCAATTGCTTTCAAGGCCTCTGGCTCTAGTGCATCGAACGTGTTCACCAGAATGATTGGCTTCGTTTCTCTCTCGAGAAGCTCGAATTGTTTTTCAAACAAAGGGAGAGCGAAATTATACGAATTTTCAGCCACCATGAAGGACGGAAGGTCACGGCTGGCGAGGTCTAGTGGCAGTCCTGGTAATTGTATTGAACATGAAGGGTCATTAGTGTCAGTACCAAAGCTTTCCCGGATGAGATCTTTGTAACCGCTTAAGTAATAGTAGTACACGTCGAAAAGAGTGGCTGCCTGAATCCAAGCAAGAACGGATGGGAGGTGAAGCTCACGAGCCAAGTCCGCGGCCCAGGGAAGAAGTATTGTGTACACTAGGCAAGTGTAGGGGTGGCCCTCTTTTGCACTAGACGCAACAAGATCGGTGATGACTTGTGATCCGGCGCGCCTAAGCTCCGACATATAGTGGTCGACATCATCACTAAATTTGAAGCCGTCATCGTAGCCGTCGGAGTAGGGCGCGTAGGTCAATCCATTAGGAGTTGAGCCATTGACTATGCGTCGATAGGCGTAGAGGCTGGTGACGTACGTGACTTGAGCGCCGGTATTGCGGATGAGGCGCTTTGCTAATTGGAGGGCCGGGTTGATGTGGCCTTGAGCCGGATACGTTAGGAAAAGGAATCGGTGTTGCACCATAGCGATTGGTGGAAAATTGGGTGTTGAATGGGCTTAGTTGAGTGGAGGATGTTGAGACTTAAATAGGAGATAAGAGAGAAATGAGAAGGGTATAAGTGTCATTTGGCAAGTTCAATGTGTATATCACATGACATGGACAAGCAATATAAATTAATGATCACAAAACTGATTAGTAAACGCAAAGTGTATGATTTGTTTAGTAAATTATAATATTTAGGATTAGGTTAACACCAATAGCACTAAAGATTCTTAATCAGACCATGACTTGCTAATTAACCAGATGAGAAGGATCCTCTCTTCAGGCATATGCATTGGTGACATTCAAATTAAATATAATAAATATAAAATTAAATTATTGGACTGAAATCTAAAAAGTAATATAATATAGTGTACGGTACCCTACACAACTAAAGCCAAGGAAATGTATGCCGATACTATTGTTATGTGCTAGCAGAATAACAACCTGGTGATTTGGACATGATGTACTTTAGCCTGAGAAACATCAATAGACACGGCCACATATGTAACACACTGATTAATCGTTATTGCATGCAGGGTGTCTAAAGCCTTCAGTCACGGATAAAGGTGACTGAAGCCTTTTGTTGGATTTTGTCTGCTACTTGCTTTTGTAATGTTTGTTTCTTTCCTTTTTCTTTAGGGTTTGTGTCCCAGTCTTTTGGGGCTGGTTATTGAAGATCTTGCTAGATCTGTTGCTTTTGTGGTAGATCTCGTGTAGATATCTCTGTGTTGGAGGTGGAGCTGCTGATTTTGGTGGATCTATTTTTATTGTGTTTGGGTCAAGTGGGAATTAGGAGATGTTGTGATATTCTTTGGAATGTCCTGGTGGAAGTTGTTTGGGCAAACAATTTATGCACCCAGCCCAACGCTGGAGGCCTAGAAGGATGAGGCGAAATCACGACCCAGGCAGTTTGGACTAGAAATGGAATTAAGGGCCCAAAGTCAAAAAGCCCAAACCCAAATCAGATTTTTTACCAAGACCCGAAAATTGGAAGGGAGCCCAGCCCATTTTTGAAACCCACAAAACGTGAGCACAACCCGGGCTTGATTACTAGAAAGCTAGAAAAGTAGCTCAAAATCGAGAAAACCTAGCCCAGGACCTATCAATCCACGAAAATAAACTTGGGCTTCGGAAAAACAAAGAAAAATCAGGCCACAGTTCCAAAACTCAAACTTGGGCTTGGCATGATCAAATGAAAAAGAAAGAAAACCCAAGATAAAAGCAAACCCACGTGACTACCTGACTTTGGAAAGTCAACAAGTTCAACTAGGTTGATAGGGAGTTAATGAAGGCAGGTCTTAAACAGGGAAAACTCTCTAGCCTTTTCAGGCAAAAGAAGATCATAATCCCTTTTCTATATTTAGAAAAATTCTACTCCAGAGCAGGTACCATTTCCAAGAAATAAGCAGACTACGATTTCAAGATATAAGTAGGGTGCAAGGGAGTTGTTCAAAACAAGAAAGCAAACTGACCATCATGGCAGATTGAGTTTTTCTCTTTACAAGGAACAAACAAAGAACAAAGAGAGTTGGTTTTCTTTCAAAAAAGCAAGGAAAATACATCTATGAAAGCTGATTGTTGATGGTTCTTATCTGCCAAAACAATACCTTTCTTCTTTTATGGCTTTGAAAAGAAAAGATCTCGTTTTTTAGAAAATCTGCCACCCATTTTTTAAAAAGATTAAAATCCCACTCCAGCATTTTCTATAAATATGAGAGGAGATGAACATATCAAAAGACAACCAAAAAATCAATCAAAAGCAAAAACTCAAAATGATTACTTGATCTCAAAAACCTTCAAAACACTGAAGCAACCAAAAGCTCATTGAGCCACAAGAAAGAAGCCAGCTACAAATCAAAACTTCCAGTTTCAGACTTAGAGAAATAAGTTATTCAAAACGAGATTTCTCTTATTACGAATTTGGTTCAACAAAAGCCAAATCAAGCAGAATCTGGGTTTTTACAAATATGAAAACCTCAACAAATTTATGGAGAGACCTGATCAAGCAGAACTGGTACTGTAGTGCAGTTCCAGCTCAGTAATCCTCAAGTCCAGCCACTTCTGTCCCTTTCAGACAGAAGAAGCCACAATTCTACCCATTCAAGAAGCCTTCTAGAGCTTGAAATAGATTAAAGCTCTGCCAAACTCGAACGTTGGTATCGATTTACAGCTGAAGCTTAGCAATTGAAGTTGTTGACAGTCCAGTCCAGCACAGGCGTACCCAGTCTAGCCAGGATCAGAAGCATATATCCAAGCAGAAATGGAAGTCCAGCCTTCTTTTTGTCTTTCTACAGTTGGGTTTTTCCTTTTGAGTTTTGTAACAGGTAGTTCTGCTTAAAAACAGTTCGTTTTCTTATCATTTATTCTGGCCAGAACTACCAGTTTTATACTGTGAAAAATTGTGAAGTCCTCACCAGTCTAAGGCAAGAAAAGAACTTGCTTAGGAAATATTCCTCACCCAAATTCACAATCTCTTGTTTAGAAGTCAGTAACTTGCGGCGCAAATTATCTATTTTTAAGAAGTCTGCTAGGATTTTCATTGCTAACAGTGGCACGCTCGCACACTAAATAAAGTTGACTTGTTGACCAGTCAATAGTTCTCAAGGCAATGGGGAACTTTACCCTACCATCACAGGAACAAACATAAAACGGGTGAACAGAAGTTGAGCAGTTATGCTCTCCACTCTTAGGGTATTTCCTGTTCCATGAAGTTAGATAGATTGTTCTCTGCCTTGATCTTCTTAAAGTACGGGTTGTTGTAGGGATTTGAGCCCTCATAATCTGTAACTCCTTGTTAGTTGGGCTTCAAGTTGTATATTTGTTTTCTAACTATCTTGTAATACTTGTGCTTAGTTGGCTTTGTTGTTTTAGTCTCTATATTACAAGAACCTCCTTATAGGGTTGTGTTCTTACTATTGTATCTTGAGTTTGTGCCTTATTTTTCAATTAAATCTCTACTGTTTTGCCAAAAAATAAAATAAAATAAAATAGCGCCAATACTCACCCAAAAGAAAGGTTACTATTGTCCAATTTTTTTTTGTATTGAAAGCACATAGCATGCACAAGTAGACATGGTCACAACGACAGGTAAATTTAGTGACCACAAACTGATTTACACACACACATGCAATGCAAGTCTTCTACATTTGCCTAGTTATTTCCATTTGGTATGCCGAATATTTAACTGTAATACTAAATTTCACTAAGCTGTATTCCATTTTAGCCCTTTTTTTCAATGACCATCATGTTCTTATGAGGTGTTATTAATCCACTGTCCACATGTTATATTATAGTATAAGTGGATAATGTAAACGATATATTAGGTGTTGGCGTGACTTGTGGATATTGACTTACTTTCCTTACACACCAAGAATTCCTATTATAATTGTAATTGATTTACTTTAATTCCTGATTTCCTACTGTAAATAGATTTAGGAATTTATTATTTACTTGCTCATTCAGGTTTCGTTGTATTATAAATATGACCTCCTACAAGGAGAAGAATACACAGAAAATTCCCACAAACAAATATTCTCTCATAATTTTCATATTTTAGCATGGTATCAGAGCGGCGATCTTGGAATTGCTGACTCTAGTTTCAAAACGCCGCCACCGCTATGAGGGTTGATGATTTTTTCAACCCTCATGGAGGTAGCACCACCGACTCCTTCTCTCATTCTCAACCAACCATCGTTGAGTTGAGTGCCCAGATGGCTCTGCCCCTACAGATGCAGACTTTGACCCCGAACCCGATCCAGAATCAGGATCCTCTTTTGACGACCCCGACCCCGACTATGACGACGACGACCCCGACCCCGACTATGACGACGACGACCCCGACCCCAACTCCGAAGACGACCCCGACCCGCACTCCGATGATGACCCCAACCTCGAATTTGTCTATGATTCAGACCCCGATCCAGAATCAGGATCCTCTTTTGACGACCTCGACCTCGACCCCGACTATGACGACGACGACCCTGACCCCGACTCCGAAGACGACCCCGACCCCCACTCCGATGATGACCTCAACCTCGAATTTGTCTATGATTCAGACCCCGATCCCGATTTCGACTCCGACTCCGGCCCCGACTCAGGCTCAGATTCCGATCCAAATTCCTACTCAACCTGTATCCTATGCTTCTTCCGCTGCACAGATTATGACTTCTAGACTAACGACCTCGACACATGTACCAAATTGCGCATATTGTGGTGATCCGAGACACACTTGTGAGACTTGTTTTAAATCGCATGGCTACCCCGATTGGTGGGCTACTCTACAGATCGAGGACAATGCAATACTGGTTATGGATTCCATACTTCCGATAAGATTGATTCCAAGAGCTGGATAATTGATTCTGGTGCAACTGATCATATGACGTTTGATCCTGATGATTTTCTGAATACTACACAACCTCGACGAACCTGTATTACAAATGCCAATGGTGTTACTTATCCTGTGACAGGGGCTGGCACTGTTGCACTCTCATCCTCTCTCACACTGTCTAATACTTTACTTGTTCCATCTTTATCCATTAAATTGTTGTCAGTTCATCAGCTTACTGAACAATTGAATTGTTGTGTACTCATTTACCTGAGTTTTTGTTTGCTTCAGGATATTCACACTAAGGAGATTCTTGGTCGTGGTACTAAGAGAGGGGGGCTATATTATGTTGATAACTTCAGTCCCGGCGTGGCTAACAGTGTGACACATCCCTTTGATAGCAAACAAAAGCAAATCTGGTTGTGGCATCGTCGATTGGGACATCCGTCTTTTAGTTCTATGAAGCATCTTATACCAGATTTATTCTCAGGTTTTAAAGACTCCGACTTCACATGTGATACTTGTATTTTGGCCAAGAGTCACCGTGTGCCCTACCCGTTGAGTACGAACAAGTGTACTACTCCATTTACATTAATTCACTCTGATGTCTGGGGACCTTCGCCTATCACTGCTCCTTCTGGTGTTCGATGGTTTGTCACATTCATCGATGATTGTACACGGATGACATGGCTTTATTTGCTGAAGAATAAAAACGAAGTGTTTTCCCGTTTTCAGTCCTTCCACAAACAGATGAAAATTCAGTTTAATGCTCAAATCCAGATTCTTCGCTAAGACAATGGTGGAGAATTTGTCAATCATGACTTTCAGACATACTTCCAACAACATGGAATTATCCATGAGACGACTTGTCCTCAGACACCGCAACAAAATGGTGTTGCTGAACGAAAGAATCGACATCTTCTTGAAACCACCCGAGCACTTCTGATTGGCGCTCATGTTCCTCGCCATCACTGGGATGATGCTATTGTCACTGCAGTTCACCTGATCAACCGCATGCCTTCTGGTGTCTTGACCTTTAAAACTCCTTTACAGGTGCTTGCGCAACACAGACCTCTGCCCTCTGTTTTGGTACTCACACCCCGAATCTTTGGATGTGTGGCTTTCGTTCATCTCCACAAAAATCAACGTAGCAAACTTGATCTCTGTGCGCTTCGTTGTGTTTTTGTGGGTTATGCCACTCATCAGAAAGGTTACCGCTGTTATCACCCTCCTACCCAACGAACCTATGTCACTTTGGATGTGACTTTTCTGGAATCTGAGCTGTTCTTCCATGACCCATCATCCAATTCTGCTCTTCAGGGGGAGATACGAAGTGAAGAACAGAATTGGAGCAACTTGGAAAACAAAGAAATTCTCCTATGTACAGAAATGATTGATCATCCCGAGTCTGGAGCACGAGATTACTCTCTGTTGAAAAGTGACCAATCGCCCATTCATAGCGATCAATTGCCTAACCCACCTGATCCATGCGAAGATATTTCTGATCCGAGTCCCACACCTACAGACAATACAGAACAACAAGATGAAGACCCCTCTTCTAACTCAACAGTACCAACAGACCAATCTCCTGAGAATATCCTTGAGGTAACTACTCCTACTAGACTTGTGCATTTAAATGATAAAACTATTGGATATCAATTACCTTTCAGGCAAAATCGTGGGAAGCCACCAAACCGTTATTCACCGGATATTGGCAAGACATCCAAGTATCCAATTGCAAATCATGTATCCACTGAGAAGCTGTCTGAACCACTCAAGGCTTTTGTGCATCAGTTGTCTGCTATCCATATTCCAACCAAGGTCTCTGAAGCATTGAAAGATCCTAAGTGGGTCCAAGCTATAAAAGAGGAGATGAAAGCTCTTGAGAAAAATCAGACTTGGACATTGGAGACTATACCACGAGGAAAAAAGACTATCGGATGTAGATGGGTGTTTACTATAAAACACAATGCAGATGGATCTATCGAGCGATACAAGGCAAGACTTGTGGCAAAAGGGTACACACAGACCTATGGTATAGACTATGAAGAAACTTTTGCACCAGTTGCAAAGTTAAACACCGTCAGAGTTTTATTGTCCCTTGCAGCTAATTTGGATTGGCCACTACACCAGTTTGATGTAAAGAATGCTTTTCTACATGGCGAACTCACGGAGGAGGTGTACATGGACATTCCTCCTGGATATAATACTACTCAGACTGGAACAGTTTGCAGGTTACGAAAAGCATTGTATGGATTGAAACAGTCACCACGTGCATGGTTTGGACGGTTCACCATGGCAATGAAGAACAATGGTTTCAAACAGTGCAACTCAGATCATACTCTGTTCTTGAAACATCAAAAAGGGAAGGTAACAGCATTAATAATCTATGTTGATGATATGATTATTACTGGTAATGATAAACAGGAAATATCACAGCTACAAGACTATCTGGCTACGGAGTTTGAGATGAAGGATCTAGGTGGACTCAAGTATTTCTTGGGAATTGAGGTGGCTCGATCGCAGCAAGGCATATTTCTCTCTCAAAGGAAATATGTCTTAGACTTGTTGACAGACACAGGAATGCTAGATTGTAAACCTGCGGACACTCCTATTGTTCAGAATCATCATCTTGGAGAATATCCGGATCAAGTTCCAACTAACAAAGAAAGATACCAAAGGTTAGTGGGAAGATTGATCTATTTGTCACATACTCGACCAGACATTGCTTATGCGGTGAGCGTTGTCAGTCAATTTATGCACTCTCCAAGTGAAGACCACATGAATGCAGTTCTTCGGATACTTAGATATTTGAAGTCTGCACCTGGAAAAGGACTTATGTTCTCAAAGCATGGTCATCTAAATATTGATGGTTATTCAGATGCAGATTGGGCAGGTAATGTAACAGATAGAAAATCCACATCGGGTTACTTCACATTCGTGGGAGGTAATTTGGTGACATGGAGGAGCAAGAAACAGAATGTAGTAGCTTTATTCAGTGCAGAAGCCGAGTTCAGAGGCATGACTAAAGGGATTTGTGAACTTCTTTGGTTGAGAAAGTTGCTTATTGAACTCGGGTATAAACCTACATCCACAATGAATCTCTTTTGTGACAACAAGGCTGCTATAGCCATTGCACAGAATCCGGTTCAGCATGATCGTACTAAACATGTTGAGGTGGATCGACACTTCATCAAACAGAAGCTTGAGGCTAAAGTGTTTCAGTTTCCTTTTGTGAAATCCGAGGATCAATTGGCGGATATTTTGACAAAGGCGATTTCCAGTAAAGCATTCCACAATTCACTGGATCAGTTGGGCATTGGCGACATCTATGCACCAACGTGAGGGGGAGTGTTGGCGTGACTTGTGGATATTGACTTACTTTCCTTACACACCAAGAATTCCTATTATAATTGTAATTGATTTACTTTAATTCCTGATTTCCTACTGTAAATAGATTTAGGAATTTATTATTTACTTGCTCATTCAGGTTTCGTTGTATTATAAATATGACCTCCTACAAGGAGAAGAATACATAGAAAATTCCCACAAACAAATATTCTCTCATAATTTTCATATTTTAGCATTAGGGACCTAGAATATGATATTAGTACAAAAATGCACATGATGGTGTCATGATCATACTGAAAAATCTACTCAATTGGACATACTAAATTGCATTAAGCTGTATGTTTTATGTTTAGGGTGGCCGTTCTTGTAGGTCTGATGTGGTCAGAGGGACAAGTAGTTCAATAGAATACAAATGCATAATGAATGATCCATCTAGTTAGATCTGGTTCGGTATGCCGAATTGGATTTGATTATATATACTGACGATATCGACCTACAAATTCGATATACCCAACTTAGCCAAATCATAAAATGCAACACAAAGTTCTCTTGTATAGGAATTTGGGAGATTTCTGTTATTGATGTAAAATACCTGTACGCTAAACTTGTAAATAAATTGGTGCACGTCGTATTATTGTAATCTTATGTATAGGTTTAGTCATGCTTTTCCTATATATTTTAGTAAAAGCATGCATGCTTTTGAGATTTGGGGAAGTTGTCAAGATAGTTTGTTGTCATGTAAAGGTTATGCTTGGAATTCTTTGTAACCAAAAAAGAAATTAAGCTTTGATTGTGAATAATCATAGTAATCAGAATTTATCTTTTTCTCAAAAAGGGTCGTTGTATCAGGACATGGTAGAGAAGATCTTTTGAATATGTGCCCACAGTACCATGACTTTGACTTTGAGAGTTGGCGCTTGCCAATTAGATCTATGAGGGACTTCTTCTTTGAGATCGCTCATTTGTTGAGTCCATGTAATGAAGAATTTATGCAAAAAGATCCTAATGAGGCGTTGGAATTACTTGATGAAATTGTTGAAAAAGCTAATCAATTGATTGTCCCTCTAATCGCTCTCTGTCTCTCACATGTGCTAATTAATAAATGCAAATTACAATAACAACCAAAGTTCCCCCCTAAGAGTATTTTCAACAGGAGGGGCTAGCCCGGGTCAAGAGGCCCCCTAGACCCCCAATCCCATTTCCAACGGCCAAAGCTTGACAGGGCAAGCGTTGGGCTCCACTAGCCTGGGCAAGGTCTAAGGCAAGACTTGTCTGGGCTGCTGTCTGGGTAAGATGACATAATGCTATTGCATTGTGATGTCAGTAGCCAATTAAAAAAAAAATTGAAAAAAAAGGAAAAAAAAACCAAAATTTTCATATTCTTTTATTTATAAATACCTAGCCATATTCTTCACTTCCCACAACAAAACTCTATACAAACTCCTCTCCTCATATCTCATGTGAATAGTGGTTGCCCTTGAGTTGCCATGGCAATGGATGAAAAACCAACAAAAAAAATTGCTATGACAGGCACTATTCATGTGAATAGTAATAGCAATTGTCTCCCCTTTCCTTTTGCCATGGCAAATAGGTGGGAATGACCTAATCAAGAAGAATAACACTTTAAATAATATCTCTAACAACCTCTTCAACAACTTTGGAATTCTAAAATAAGTAAGCCACATCAGAAAAATTCTCTCGAACAGCCTCTTCAACCTCAGTTATCAAAGCTGCAACATTTTTCTCTCTCTTCATAATTGGTAAGTTGACTTTGGCTCTTCAAACATGTAATTTTACTTTGGGAAAACAAAATCTAAAACATGCCTTTTTTCTTTTCGTATAATAAATACATAGACATTTTTCACATGTTTTTATATTTTTCATTATTTTTTATGATATTACATTAATTGAATTGAAGAGTCCGTTGGAGCAAAAATTATTCAAGTAGGAAAAAAAGCTTTTCAAATCTCAACAAACTTCAATTTAAAAAATTTTATTTTCTACTATTGTTGGAGATGCGCTAATCGCTCTATATCCCAAAGTAAGAACCTCCACTTCCTTTTCCCTGTCTTCAAAGGCCGTCATATTTTGTTCCAACCAAATTATCCAAATGAGAGCCAAGACCGCACAACTCAAAAGAGTAACTGCCTTTATACAACACAAAGAACACTCAACAAACAAAAAATAACAATTCTGGCTCTGAGGACAAACCCACACCTTACCAAACACCCTTAATAGCCCATAATTTCCTTCGTCAACAACATGTTCATCTAAACCATGTACGACCTCAATAATAAATGAAACTTACGACCAAAAATTTGAAGGACAACCTCACACTAGACCAAGCACCTTGTTTCCTTCTTTTCGGCCTAGGCGACTGACGGAAGGAACTTTTGGTCTTTCTTCTTTTTTGAGTGCGGGGCGTGCCACTACCAAGCCACAAATTTGGTTTGGATGGAATGTGAATGTATGTTATATACGAGATATGACTTTAATCAAACAATTATTCGGCCGAGTAAGAACCTCCTCACGGCCTAAGTTCTTTCACTATGTCGAGGTCAAGGCTTTATGTGAGCAACCAAATGATGTGGAGTAAGAGGAGATGAAGATTGAAGGTGAAACGAAGAACAAGTGCATAAAGTAAGGGTGCTTAAACTTAAGTATAATTTAAAGATAAATGCGTAAAATAAATAACGTAAAGACGACAATTAAAGTGTGATAAAATAGATCAAGGGGATAAAAAAAACAAGAACGAAATAAGAACGATAACAACGGTAAACTAAATTAAACTTGAATTTAAACTTAATGAAAATTCAATAACAATGAAAAAGAAAGCGATTGAAATCAACTTGAATTTAAATGACAAGGTAATGTAAATTGCAGGAATTTATACTTACACTAAGGAAATGAAGAACTTGCTACACTAGGTGCTTGAAAAGTAAAATTCTAAGTCTAAGAAAAGAAAAGTGCGAGACGAAAAATAGGTTTGTCTATTTGATGTTGTGTGTCTTCTGCCTTCGTTTGGTGAAGTTTATATAGGGTGCCCATTGGCCCATGGACTGGCCATTAAATGGCCAAATGTCAACTCTTTCAAAATTCTTTCCTTTTGAAGCCCCATAAATCCGTGGATCACGTCGACGGAGATATTATGGTTGCTTGATTTTCTCTCGTTTTGAAAAATTCAGAATCGTCGTCAACGTCCTTGATTTCTTTCCTTGTGAGGCCTCCGTCACATGCACACTGACCTCTGAAAATCTTGGGCGTGAATCTGTGGCTTGGGCCTCCGAGATTTCATCTTGACATCTGATGGAACCTCATGCCATTTGAGTTTTTTGAATTCTAGAGTTGGCTGACCATACGCCAAAGTGGGTGGTATGGGAACTCCAAATATTTGGATGTTAGGCTTGGCCCCAAGTTGGACTATCTTTGAGTTCTCAAAATATTCGCATATTGGGAACTCGGCGGACATACCTCCGGTCGAACTTTAACTCCCTCGGCGGAAATACCTCCCGCCAAACTTCAACTCCCACAAGAAGAATACATAATGTCTCAGATGTCCTTAAAAATTACTAAGGCTTATTTACTATAATGCCCCCTGAAAATATAGTCAAATCTCATATTGCCCCCTAAAAGTTAAGGTGACCCACATTGCCCCATTGACCGATGTTTTACGTTTCACTTCCCCTCCCACTGTCAACTCCATCCAAATGTCTATTAAAATTATTGACATGACATGGATATTTTTGTAATTCCATACATATGGCCAATTTACCCAACAACCTGAATAGGTGACGTAGCAAAGTGGAGCCCACCTCCAACATGGAAACAATTAATAAATAAATAAAGCTATAAAAAAAAATTCAAATAAAAATTGAAAAACAACCCAGCAACCCAATAGCAAAAAAAAAAAAAAAAAAAAACCCCTCTTCTTCTATAGAACCAACATCCCGGCCATTCCGACCACTTTCCTCCTCGATGGAAAGATTTGTCCCTATCCAATTAAAATCTTCTCAAGACATCCCAAATATCTCCCTCTTTCATTTGCAACAGTCTATCTCCACTACATAACCCATAAACTTGATGTCCCCACCTCACCTGCACAACTGATTCCCACAAAGCCAATAATTCCATGGACAAGCCCAATAATTCCATTTCAAAAATTGAAAAAAATTAAAAACTAGAGATAGACATATTTCGGGAAAAACTCAAGGGATGAAGAATTTGGATTCTTGAAAATAGAAGAAGATTAATGGTGGGTAAATATTTCTTCCCCAATTAATGGGATGCTGCGTTTTCCTCTTTCATCACTCCAACTGTAAGCAATCCAATATGACCTCATTATCATCATCATTTGTTGATGTGGGTCATAATATGATGGCCTTAACAGGGACAAAGTCGGGTGATAGGGAGGAGAAGAGGCATGGTTGTGTTTATGGAAAGCATGGCTTGAGCTGTGTTGTTTAGGGAGGTAGGCAAAGGGGTTTAGGGAAGATCGTAGGTGGTGAGGTGATAGGGAAAGGAAGAAGGAGTAGATATTTGTGGTTTTCTTTAATTTTTTAATTTTAAATATTTTATTATTTTTTAGTTAATTAATTATTTTTAAATTTGATTTATTAATTCTTTATATATTGAAAGTGAGCTCCACTTTGCCACATCGCCTACTCAAAAAGGTGGGCTCCGTATGTATGAAATTACAAAAATATCTATGTCATGTCAACAAATTTAATAGACTTTTGGATGGAGTTGATGGTAGGGACAAAATGAAACGTAAAACATCGGTCAAGGGGGCAATGTGAGCCACTTTAACTTTCAGGGGGCAATGTGAGATTTGACCATAGTTTTAAGGGGCACTATAGTAAATAAGCCAATAACTAATTTTTGGGGCCTAATAATAACAAGCATAATTCAAACTTATTTGCTAGTTGTCCTCAAAAGTCATGATCCAAAATCCACTAGCTAACTAGTCTCTCCAATCTATCAAAATATTTCATTCATTTATAGAATATAAGATACTTGATAAAACAAACCAAAAAACATGAAGCTCTCAACGGCAAATATTTCATTCATTGATAGAATCTAAGATATTTAATGAGCCTACTTCCATACAAAGTTATCCATTATTTTCAGCAAATGAAGACTGGCATGTCAATCATTGTGCTTTCACCCCACAAATTTGCTAACTATGTTCATGTTAGAAATATACCCTTAAAGCCAACTAATTATGTAATATTTAGAGTTAAGGACATCTTTGATAAAAGATATATTATGTTATCAATGGGCAAGAAATGTTGTTTTATACATGAAATAATCCTATATTATCTTTCAATATATAGAACAACCATAGTCCAAGGAATACACAAGTGGATATGAGAGCTATGTAATGAGATTTCGTACATGGAGACTTCTCATCATCCCTAAATCTTGAATATGTTCATAGTCATAGGAATATTGATTGGGCGTTAACATTCCGCAAAGACTAGTATACACAGTATTGTCTCTATATGTAGGGAATGGCAAGGTCTCAAGTTATTAAGTATGGAGACACATCGATATGTGTATAGGTGCTTGTAGAAGAACAAGTACATTGGACGCGATCCAACTCATGAGTTTCAGCATGGAAGTTTTTACTCACATGTCAAGCTGGAACTCATAAATTGTAATGGTGCAAACTAATCCTTAGACCTGAAACATCA
Source organism: Prunus persica (assembly GCF_000346465.2). Classification (NCBI taxonomy): domain Eukaryota; kingdom Viridiplantae; phylum Streptophyta; class Magnoliopsida; order Rosales; family Rosaceae; genus Prunus; species Prunus persica. The sequence continues at coordinate 13,856,646 of NC_034009.1, forward strand.
TAGATGTTTTGTGGCTATGTTATTAATCTTTGTGGGCATTATACGGTTATGTTGAATTAGGCATCACTTAAAGGTGCTCATTAGGATTCTCAATAGAGTCATGGAAGCAAATGAATGTGCAACAAGGAATCTCTACTCTCAGTAAAGGAGATAGAATACTCCAAGATATGATTGGTCAAATCTCTGCGCAGAGTAATGGATAAGACTTGAAAGAAGAAGTCTTCATATCTTACCAGGATAATCATATAAAAGAAACGATTCACATTAAGATATTGACAATCGGATTTCATGATCTAATAATGTGAATAAGGAGTATTGACATAAGAGAATGATTCAATTGCACGATCATTCCAATTTGAATAGGTTCTTTCATAATGTCTCATTTAGCTCGGATAATCGTGACTTGCTGCTAGGTGACAACCATGGTTTGTGCATGTCCTAAAAGGTTTCAATTAACCTTTATTAATAGGAAGAATTAAATTGTGAAATTTAATTTATATATCATCTTTGAGAAGTTGAGTCAACCCATTACCTTACTAAAGGGAACCTACAGATCTGCACACCCAAAGAATGTGATTAGATGCACAAATGAGGATAAATGAAATGAGGACACACAAGTCAATGATTGATAATCAAATGTCAAAGTCAACGGTCAATAGTCAACATGTTTACCGAAGCAATTGATCAAAGTCAAATAGTTCAACTAGGTCAATTAAGTAAGACTACTATAATTATAATTTAATAGTTAAATCATAATTAAAAGATTAATTGTGGAATTAATATTGACATATAGGAATATTGAATTGGGCTTTTAAATATGATTTAAAAGGAAATAGACAAAATAGCCCAAAAGACTATTGGGCCCAAGGGATAAATGGCATAAGATGACATGACCTATGGACCAAATGGAGCCCCAAATACTTACCCAATTGCCTTTTGTGTTGTCCTATATAAGCTAAGTGTTGGAGAAAACCTAGCTAGGATTTTCGGTTTCCTACTTTGGTTGATGAGTGGTCATCTTTGTATCTCATTTTTCATAAACCAAAAATTGGTCCAATCAAGAAGTAGACTAGCATCCATACTTCTTGATTGCCTTCTCTTCATCTCTAGGAGCATTTGATGTGGTGAGGTAGAAGACTCTAATATTGGAGCCTTAAGGTGAAGGAGTCAAAATCAAGAAAAACAAAATGCCTTTCCAACAAAGGTGTTCATTCTTGAGAAATCAAGAAAAGGTCATCAAGGGTAAAGATCTATTCCCATTTTCCTTTTTATATTTGTGTTCAAAGAGACTGGGCTAAGATACTTGGTTTAAAATGAAAAAGGTGTAGCTCAACTAGTATAAACAAAATGAGTCCGCCATTTAGAATGTTTTTGTTGTATAGGTTGTGGCTAAAGTTCATTTCCTAAGCATTAGATGCATGTTTCCTTCAGTTCAACTATATGTCTGTTATGTATAAGCTTTTCATAATTTCTTATTATTTAAAAACTTTTGCTGGTATTAAACTCCAGACAACAATGAAAACATTTTGAGGCAATTTGAATACGTACAATAGAGCAAGCTATCACAATTGCAAAATACCTTTTTACCAATTCAATGGACATAAAATCAGAAATGTAATAAAAAATTGGAACATGCATACGAACAATTTTGCTTCAAGCAAATTAAACTGTCATAAGATTGCTAATCCCCACCAATTGCAGATGTAATACCATGACTCCTATGTCCCCTAGCTAAAAGCTGGCTAGAGGACTGAATGTGGTCTGACATGGCTAAAAGTTTATCTATTGTACAACCAAGGGGAACAAATATTTCAATTGAAATTTTCTTCCATCTCCTTCATATCCCCTTGTCAGATTCTCAGACTGAAAAACCATAAAAGAACAATTCGAACTAGAAAAACAAAACTTTTGCATCAGATTTAACAACCCAAATCCAAGATTTATAAAAACCAATAACAACATGAAATTGAAAAACACTCAAAAGAATCATATACCTCGACAAGTAGCTTTATTTGTAAATAAGTATCCGAGTATTAGTGACCACAAGGAATCATCAAAATCAACAATACAAAAGTAATACAGTAGTGAACAAGCAAATCCCAATATGAAATGTGTGGGAACCTAATTAAATCAAAACCCTAGGTCAAATAATTCCTTCTATTTGGGGATTATTTGACCTAATTGGGAATTATTCAATTTAATTGGGGATTACCCAATTAAATAGAATATTACCTAATCGGGTCGAGAATTAATTCTATTCCTACCCCAATTTCCAATTAAATGAGGAGTTATCTACTTAAGTCAGGATTTGATTTGATACCTACCACAATTAGGGATTTGATTTACCCTAATTAATCAAATCCCTAATTAATCAAATCAATTCCAAAAAGGGGAGGAATAATTCCCTTCCATCTACGGAATTATTCCTCTGAAACCCTAGCCTCCGAGACTACTATAAAAGCATAGCCACACACAATGGTAGAGGTACGTCTAAATTCTTACTGAAACTCTGCATAAATTATTTCTCAAAAACCCTAGCCACCTCCTCTCTTTCTCTCTCTCACACAAGGCTCCGGCCACCACACACGGCTCCGGCCACCCGGTTTTCCTTGAAATATCCTACCTAACTTAGGCATCGGAGGGCCTTTGGCCAACACCCCCCGGGTGTGGTCCTTTTACTCCGATCTATTTTGCAGGGAGAAAGAGAGGCGGAGAAGACGAAGGAATCTTGGGCGAATATTCTCCCGTGAGATTATTTGCACAAACAAATTGGTGCTTTCATTGAGAGCACGAGATATATTCAAAGCGTGCTCAAAATCCATCTTTCACACATTTTTTCAAACAACCATGGTTGATACAAGACGTACGAAGAGTAACGCCACCACGATGGGCCCATCTCATGGTTTCGTGGTGGAAACCTCAATGCAACCGCACCGAATCGTGGCTGCCAACGCCTTGCAGTCGTCCTCTAGTGCTTTGCAGCCGCATTCAGCTGCTGGAATTGCAGAACAGCCTGACCATAACCTCGGGACCTCCACAGCCTTGCAGTTGCCAGCGCCGATTACAGGAGCTGCTCTGCCCCGCTGTCCTGCCGTCGTAGCACAGCAACAGCCACACCACTCAACTACCGGATTTGCTGCTCAGCCCCATGGCTACTCCGACGTCATCCCAGTCCTGGAGCAGATCCATTCTCTCCCTCCTCTGCGATCACACTCGACATATGCACCTGTGTACGCATCTAATGGAGCCCTAGCCCATTTGCCGTTGGGCCCGATGCACAGCACTCTACTTGACCCGCGCAGTCAGGTGGACCTTAACTCACGAGTCGATCAACTCACACAGAAGGTCGATGATCAGAACAACCTGATTGGACAGCTACTCAGGCAGATCAACTTGAATCAAGGCCCTAACCTTGGACCCCGTGACGAGGAGATGAGGGCACACCAGCATGTCGGCGAGCAGTTCGAGAGGTCCCAAGCTGGTCAGACAAGGGCAAACCGGCAGAGGAGAGATCGAGATCGAGGTCGAGTAGATGAGACGCAGACAGCCGCGAGCCGTACTCTGAGCCGTTCGGGGCTAGAACCAAGGACCAATGTGCTCGAGAGGCTAGGCCCACAGACTAATGTCCACGCCCGCTTAGGCCCACAATCCAATGTCCACGCCCGCTTGGGCCCACAAGGAGCTCGAGTTCGTGAGCAGTCGCGTGACGAACGCAATGACCGACGCCCACCAACCCGCTCGAGGGCCAACACGCGACGGCAAGCTGTAGAGGGATCATTCCAAGCCCAATCTCCTAATCTGCCCCACGGGCAGGGCACCCAAGGGGATCGACCCTTGGGAACCGAGGAAGGAGTTAGCCAGTCACGCTCGAGACACCAAAGACGTCGACCTAAGCGACCCTCCTTGCGGGTAGAAGATGATGATCGACGCCCACCAACCTGCTCGAGGACCAACACGCGACGGCAAGCTGTAGAGGGATCATTCCAAGCCCAATCTCCTGATCTGCCCCACGGGCAGGGCACCCAAGGGGATCGACCCTTGGGAACCGAGGAAGGAGTTAGCCAGTCATGCTCGAGACACCAAAGACGTCGACCTGAGCGACCCTCCTTGCGGGTAGAAGGTGATGATCGACGCCCACCAACCTGCTCGAGGACCAACACGTGGCGACAAGATGTAGAGGAATCCTCACAAGCTCAATCTTCTAATCTGCCCCACGGGCAGAACACCCAAGGGGATCGACCCTTGGGAACCGAGGAAGAAGTTAGCCGGTCGCGCTCGAGGCACCGAAGACGCCGGCCTAAGACTCCAGTCCTGCGAGCAGAGGACGTCGAGAAGCTAGTAAATGACCGACTCCAAGTTCTCCAACTTAAAGGAAGCGCGGAGGAGGCCCTGCATAAGGAAATTGATCGAGTTGACTGCTCGCCCTTTACCGACAAAGTGGAACGAGCTCCTCCACCGAAGCGGTTCACAACGCCATCCATCACTCCATTCAAGGGGACTCTGACCCTGAGAGCCATTTGAGGCACTTGAAGAGCGCCATGTTCCTGTACAAGGCAGATGATGCCCTGATGTGCAAAGTGTTCGCGATGACCCTGCGAGGAGCAGCTCAAGACTGGTTCCACACTCTACCGTCCGCGTCGATAGGAAACTTCAAGGAGTTGGCCTTCATCTTCACAAAGGAGTACACCTCCTACAAGACGGTCAGAAAGCATGCAGACCATCTGTTCAACCTGCGCAAGAAGCCAGACGAGTCTCTACGAGACTACCTGAGACGGTTTAAGGCTGAAAAGGCTAACATCATAGGATGCAATGACCAAGTTGCATCCTCAGCTTTCAAGAAGGGCTTGCCAACCGAGCACGAGCTATACCGGGAACTGGCCATAACACCAAGTCAAACCTTGGCAGAAGTGTTCGCGACGGCAGAACGCTACGCACTTTGGGACGATGATCGAATCGCCGCAAAGAAAGCTAGCAAGCAAGTTGATCACCCGACGAAGCAGGCAAGCCAAAAGAGCAACCAGTTCGAGCAAAAAGCCCGAGATAAGCGCAGATCGCGGCCCCGAGAGGGAAGCTCAGAAATTGGGACCTTCACTAAGTTCGCTATCCCAATTCATCAGATCCTGGCTCAAGTGAAGGACAAGCCGTGGGTGAGGAGACCGCCACCCATGGAAGGAGACCCCTCTAAGAGGGACACCAGTAAATACTGCGCATTCCACGGGGAGCACGGTCATTACACCAACAATTGCAATGCCTGGAAAAGGCATCTGGAGGAGTTGGTCAGAGAAGGTCATTGCACAGAATTCGTCGCAAAGAAGGCCATTCAGCAGATCGAGGATCGTGATGCGGCTGCCAAGGAGCCTCCCCAAAAGGTCATTCGAATCAACACCATTCTAGCTGACTCCCGGGAGTCTGGGCTGACCACCAAGGAGCGCAAGAGGAAGATCGCGCAGGCGGCTTATGTCTCCCAAGTCACAACAGGAGTACCAGTCATTGTGGATACACCCATCATTGGTTTCCAGAAGAAGGACTTGATCGGGCTTGACCTGCCACATAAGGACGCCCTAGTCATCTGCATTCAGATTGAACAAGCTGTGATCGAGCGAGTTCATGTGGATGAGGGCAGCGCAGCCAACATCCTGCAACTATCTGTCATTCAACAGATGGGATTGGAGCCCAAGATAAGCAAACTTGCAAGGTCGCTGACTGGCTTCAATGGGGCCACATCAATCACTGTTGGACAAATCGACCTTGACGTCCACTCGCCCCCAGTAGTCTGCTCACAAACCTTCATGGTCATCGACGAGATTTCCCCGTACAACGGAATCCTGGGCCGACCGTGGATCAGTAAGATCGAGGCTATCACATCTGCTCTACACCAGAAGATTCGCTACCCCATCCCTGGAGGCGGAATCGGGCAGATCAATAGTGACCAAGCCATGGCAAGAAGATGCACAGCCCAAGGGCTCAAGAGGAGCAAGCAGTTGCTGTTCACACCAGTAATGCAAGCTGCTACCGAGGCATGAAGCGTTCCCAGCAAACAAGCAAGCTCGAGCGAGAAGGGAGCTGTTACCCCACAATAGCAATTAATGAGCCAGGATCAAGGCGAGGGAATCCGCCCGGAAGACTCCCCTGAAAAGGGTTGGAAGCCTGAGGATGACGTCGAGTTAGTACCCCCTGATCTTGGCCAGCCAGACAAAGAAGCGCAGATCGGCTCGTGCCAGAATCCAAACAAGAAGGATCGAGAGGAGGGAATCCGCCCAGAAGGCTCCCTTGAAGAAGGTTGGAAGCCTGAGGAAGACGTTGAGTTAGTACCCCTCGATCCTAACCAGCCAGACAAGAAAGCGAGGATCGGTTCGCGCCTAAGCCCAGATGAGAAGATGAAGTTGACCATCTTCCTCCAAAACAACAAAGACATGTTCGCGTGGTCACCATCTGACATGCCCGGCATCGACCCAGACATCATCTGCCATCGCCTCCATGTCAACCCTGCCAGCAAGCCCGTGGTGCAGAAGAGACGCAACTTCGCTCCCGAGCGAGTCGCGATCATTGAGGCCGAGATCGACAAGCTTCTAGCAGCCGAATTTATTGAAGAAGTCTCATACTCAGAATGGCTGGCCAACGTCGTTTTGGTGGCAAAACAAGAGAAGGGCAAATGGAGAGTGTGCGTCGATTATACTGACCTCAACAAAGCATGCCCTAAAGACAACTTCCCATTGCCGAGGATCGACCAGCTCGTGGATTCAACTTCCGACAACCAGCTGCTCAGCTTCATGGATGCCTACTCAGGCTATAATCAAATTATGATGTACGACGATGACAAGGCGAAGACCTCTTTCATCATCGAGAGAGGGACCTACTGCTACAAGGTCATGCCCTTCGGGTTGAAGAACGCCGGAGCAACATACCAAAGGCTCGTAAATAAGATTTTCAAGGAGCAGATCGGCAGAACCATGGAAGTCTACGTGGATGATATGCTGGTCAAAGCCCCCAAGCGTGGAGACCACCTCAAAAACCTCACCGAGGCATTCAGCCTGCTCCGCCAATACCGCATGAACCTGAATCCAAGTAAATGCACGTTCGGTGTATCATCCGGCCGATTCCTGGGGTACTTAGTCACACAACGAGGTATCGAGGCACACCCACGCCAAATTAAAGCCATCCTAGAGATGAAGTCACCTTCCACGGTGAAAGAAATACAAAGTCTGACGGGCAGAGCAGCAGCCCTCAACTGATTCCTCTCGAAGTCTACCGACAAGTGCAGACTATTCTTTAAAGCTTTGAAGAATGGGCAAAAAGACAAGTGGGGCGATGAGTGCGAAGTAGCTTTCCAGATTCTAAAGACCTACCTTATTTCACCTCCCCTACTCTCGAAGCCAGTTCCTGGTGAAGACTTGTTCGTGTACCTGGCAGTGTCCGACTTGGCCGTCAGCTCAGCTCTCATCAGAGAAGAACTTGGGGCCCAACATCCGATATTCTATACGTCAAAAGCTCTCCTCGATGCAGAGACTCGCTACCCAAAATTGGAGAAGCTCATTTTGGCCCTTGTCGTTTCCGCGCGAAAGCTGCGGCCTTATTACCAAGCTCACCGAGTCATCGTTATGACTGACTTTCCTTTGAGATCAATCCTCCACAGCCCTGATGCTTCTCAGCGGCTTATGAAGTGGGCAATAGAACTAAGCCAATACGACCTCCTCTACCGGCCAAAGACTGCTATAAAAGCCCAGGCCTTAGCAGACTTTGTTGCAGAGTACACACCATCAGCCGAAGAAGAGAAGCTGGTCAGCAAAAAGAAGGAAAGTTCGAGAGCAGACAAGACCTCCGCGGAACCTGATCAACCCAGAGACATGTGGCAGCTACGCGTAGATGGAGTGTCGAACCAGAAGGGAGCTGGAGCAGGCGTCGTCATCGTCACTCCAGATGGAACCCTGTTAGAGCAAGCTATCACACTTGGCTTCCCAGCTTCAAATAACGAGGCAGAGTACGAGGCATTGCTCGCTGGCTTGCGCCTAGCAAAGGAGCTATCAATCAAGAGGCTGGCCATCTACTCAGATTCCCAGCTGATCACAAGTCAAGCCTCAGGAGAATACATGGCGAAGCACCCAAGGATGATCTTGTACCTTGACAAAGTCCAAGAGCTGTTGAAGGCATTTCCCACCTTCACCATCCAGCAGGTGCCCCGAGCAGAGAACGCGCACGCAGATGCACTGGCAAGCTTAGGATCAGCACTGGATACCCAATTCAGACGCTCTATCCCGGTCGAGCACCTTGATCAGCCTAGCATAGAAGAGGCAGAACAACCAGACCTGATGCAAATCGACGAGGATCCTAGCTGGCAAGAACCCATCATCGACTACCTAGTGAATGAAAACTTGCCCCAAGACAAGTCCGAGGCCAGAAAAATCAAGCAGAAGGCTGCAAGATATTACATGAAAGGCGACACGCTTATCCGCAGATCATACTACGGGCCTCATCTCACTTGCATCAAGTACCCGCAAACGCTCGAGGTTCTTTGCAAAATACATGACGGCGAATGTGGAAATCACGCTGGAGGCAGGTCGCTTGCTCAGAAGGCTCTCAGCATCGGCTATTTCTGGCCTACCATGCGTAAAGATTTCACGGAGTATGCTCGAAGATGTGATCGATGCCAACGGTACAAGCCAGTCCCTGGCTTGCCAGCTGAGGAATACCATCCGCAGAACAGCCCATGGCCGTTCATGCAGTGGGCCATTGACTTGGTGGGACCTATGCCGACAGCACCTGCCAATAAAGAGATGATGATCGTTGCCACTGATTACTTCACTAAATGGATCGAGGCCGAGGCTTTGTCTTCTACCAAGGAAGCTGACGTTGAACGTTTCATCTGGAAGAACATCATCTGCAGATTCGGTTGCTCGCAATCGATAGTTACTGACAATGGTACACAGTTCGTGGGCAGGCAGATCACTGCATTTTTTGCGAAGTATGGCATCAAGCAGCACCTGTCAACTCCCAGATACCCGCAAGGCAATGGTCAAGCAGAGGCATCCAACAAAATCGTGCTGGACTGCCTAAAGAAAAGACTGGAAGGCGCAGAAGGAAAATGGGTCGACGAGCTGCCAGGAGTTCTATGGGCTTATCGCACAACCAAAAAGAGATCGACCGGAGAAACACCGTTTTCCTTGGCCTATGGGACGGAGGCAATCATTCCCCCACACATCACAGTCTTTTCCATGAGCATTGAAGTGGGCAGTCTTGACCAAAACTGCAGGCATATGAGAATTAACCTTGACCTGCTCGAAGAAGAACGAGAAAAGGCCATTGTTCGAGTTGCCGCCTACCAGCAGCAGTTGACATCCTACTACAATAAGAAGGCCAAGATCAGACAGTTTCGGCCTGGAGACCTTGTGCTCAGAAAGACTTTTATCACATCACCAAGGCAAGGATCAAAGAAGATGAAGCCAAATTGGGAAGGCCCCTACATGATTAGCCGGTCTGGGGGCAGAGGAAGTTACACCCTCGACACTCTAGAAGGGAAGGAAATTCCAAGACAGTGGAATGCCCACCACCTTCGGAGATACTATCCATGAAGCTCTTCGCTTACCAGCTCGACTCCTAGCAGACAACGAGCCTCTCGTACTTCTATTAAAGGCAAACTGCTTTTTGATGTTACCTATGTTATTAATTTCCTTTATTCAATAAAGAGATGTATTCACACCAACATCAATACAAAAGCAAGCTTTTCAATGAAGTACTTTTTTCGAGCTTTATGTCCCACAAACATATACACAAAGGCGACAAGCCTTACATCCATTGCAGACAAGCTGCTCTCCGGAGCACGAACTCAATGAAGTCCTTTTTAAGAGCTATGTCCCCGACATACGCTCACAGGCGGCAAGCCTTACCTCCATTGTAGACAAGTTGCTCTCCGGAGCACAAACTCAATGGAGTCCTTTTTAAGAGCTATGTCCCCGACATACGCTCACAGGCGACAAGCCTTACCTCTATTGCAGACAAGCTGCTCTCCGGAGCACGAACTCAATGGAGTCCTTTTAAGAGCTATGTCCCCGACATACGCTTACAGGCGACAAGCCTTACCTCCATCGCAGACAAGCTGCTCCCCGGAGCACAAACTCAATGGAGTCTTTTTCAAGCGCTATGTCCCCGACATACGCACACAGGCGACAAGCCTTACCTCCATTGCAGACAAGCTGCTCCCCGGAGCACAAACTCAATGGAGTCTTTTTCAAGCGCTATGTCCCCGACATACGCACACAGGCGACAAGCCTTAGCTCCATTGCAGACAAGCTGCTCCCCGGAGCACAAACTCAATGGAGTCTTTTTTCAAGCGCTATGTCCCTGACATACGCACACAGGCGACAAGCCTTACCTCCATTGCAGACAAGCTGCTCCCTGGAGCACAAACTCAATGGAGTCTTTTTCAAGCGCTATGTCCTCGACATACGCATACAGGCGACAAACCTTAGCTCCATTGCAGACAAGCTGCTCCCCGGAGCACAAACTCAATGGAGTCTTTTTCAAGCTCTATGTCCCCGACATACGCACACAGGCGACAAGCCTTAGCTCCATTGCAGACAAGCTGCTCCCCGGAGCACAAACTCAATGGAGTCTTTTTCAAGTGCTATGTCTTCCAAGTGCTATGTCTCCGGACACACACTTACAAGATACAATGAGAATTGAAGTTTGAAAAACAACTGAAAATTCCATAACAAAGCGGCCAATCAGCCAAGTTCAACAAGAAGTAAGATGGTCAAACAAGAGACCACTTATTGAAAGAAAATAACAAAGTTCAGAAATAGCAAAAATGAACTACAACTACTAGGGAACTTCAGCAGGTGACCCTTAGCCGATCACATCCTCAACTGCACTGGCAACAGCCTCATTCTGCCCAACTGGCACAACTTGCTCAACCGCCTCGGCTGCCTGCTCCTTCGCATCCGCCTTAGCCTCATCAGCTGACCCACCTTGGAGTTTGTCTTCCTCAATTGCAGCTTCATCTGCTATCTGCTCTTCAACTGCTTCTGCATCCACAACATCCACCTGCTCACTCTGAGCGGGGGGCAGGTCAAGACTAGGCTGCTCACCGTCATCATCTTCGAGAGGGTAGCAAGGAGAAGCACCATTCTGGCAATCCAGGTATCCCAGCTTGTACGCATTAGCAGCCATCTCTTCCTTGGATGCCTCCGTGGCTTCCACATGGGTATCAAACTTGACCAGCAGTTTGTCACGATCCTGGGCCAAAGCAGCATGCTTACGTTCGAGGTAGAAGTAGGCTTCCTTGCGTTCGAGCAGGGCAGCCATAAGAGACTTGAGTTCACCATCCTTTTGGCCAACATAACTCTTGAGCACGGACATACTCTCCTTCATCTCGGAAATCCTCGCATCGTGGCGAATCCGCTCGTTCGAGAGCTTGTCAGTCAGGTCAGCATTCTTCTTCACCAGCTCGTCGAGCAGGGCAGAAGAGGGGGCAACATCACGCGAGTTCCGCATGGCCCCAACAGCAAAAACCATTTCTTTTTTAAGGTGATACATGGCAGCTTCTTCTTGCTTATCCAAGGGAAGGCTCGAGAAAGCACAAATGTCACCAGCTCGATACACGTGATCAACTAGCTTAGCGCAAGCAAATGGACTTGACAGAAAGCCTGTTTTCAGCAGATCAGACACGGGCTCGCCCCCAGCAGAGCTACCACCAGTTCCCGGACCGGCAGTTCGTGCAATTGGAGGACTCTTCGCTCGAGCAGACGACTCTTTAGCTCTTTTGGCTGCAACTTGCAACATTGAGTCAGCCCTGCGCTTGACTGTTCGTGGCCCCGCAGATGAGTCGTGGTTGCTAGGCAGAGGTACAATCCTCTCAGCTTGATTCCCAGATCGGCACGGATGACCCAATCCTTGCTTCCCAGCGGCTTCCTTGCATGGCAGATCATGGGTCTTAGGCAGTACGGGCAAAGACTTGAGCAGAACTTCCCGAACCTCCTGCATGTCGTTGGCCTTCTTGCTGTTCGCGCTGACGAAGCGTTTGATCCATGCAGACGAGGCAGGAGCAACTCCCATATGGGCCTTCTGAGCAAGCGAGACCTCCCTTGTAGAAGACTTGTTCGTGGCAAGAGAAGATCTCGGCTGCCTTCGCTGTGGAGGCGTATCCACTGATCGTGAAACTGCAGCTTCATCTCGAGCAGAGCTACTGCACGCTTTCCCACCATCGGGGAACTCAGTCGATGCCTCATCCCACATAACTGGCAAGTCACTTAGCTCTAAGAAGCGCGACTTCCACCTTTCAATATCTTCAGCAGGGGGCAGGCCACCGACTTCCTTCCGATGTTCGCTCAGCAGCCAGCGCCATTCACGAAACTTGGCGGGGATGCTCAAAGCTTGTCGAACCTTCGTCATATCCGGGTCGAGAACGAGCTTCTTTCGGATGGCATCATCTGCAAGCATGAGACAAAAGTTAGTCAGACACAGCAAAGAATTCCATGGCAACAGTAGCAGATCAGAGGGATGCAACTTACCATCGCAGTAGGTAAGAGGAACGAGCGGATCGTCGCCAACCTCCTCTTCCTATCTGCCGTTGACTTTCAGCACGTTCGTGCTCCGCACATGATCGCCTTGACTCATACTGATCCTAGTTCGTGGCACAAAAATAAGAAGGAATTGAAGCAATTTGGATCATCCACAAAAAAGATGACCTAAATTGCCACCTGCTCCAGTAGCAGATCGCGCACCTCCAGCCCAGTTACAGCTGGACAGCCCGAGTAAAAAGCCTCCTCAACTCGGGAGCCCAAGTCCACGAAGGAAGCCCAGTTACAGCTGGACAGCCCAACGGATAATTTACATCTCCTACATGCCGCCACACGCCACGCAGAAGCTGGGGGGCATTTGTGGGAACCTAATTAAATCAAAACCCTAGGTCAAATAATTCCTTCCATTTGGGGATTATTTGACCTAATTGGGAATTATTCAATTTAATTGGGGATTACCCAATTAAATAGAATATTACCTAATCGGGTCGAGAATTAATTCTATTCCTACCCCAATTTCCAATTAAATGAGGAGTTATCTACTTAAGTCAGGATTTGATTTGATACCTACCACAATTAGGGATTTGATTTACCCTAATTAATCAAATCCCTAATTAATCAAATCAATTCCAAAAAGGGGAGGAATAATTCCCTTCCATCTACGGAATTATTCCTCTGAAACCCTAGCCTCCGAGACTACTATAAAAGCATAGCCACACACAATGGTAGAGGTACGTCTAAATTCTTACTGAAACTCTGCATAAATTATTTCTCAAAAACCCTAGCCACCTCCTCTCTTTCTCTCTCTCACACAAGGCTCCGGCCACCACACACGGCTCCGGCCACCCGGTTTTCCTTGAAATACCCTACCTAACTTAGGCATCGGAGGGCCTTTGGCCAACACCCCCCGGGTGTGGTCCTTTTACTCCGATCTATTTTGCAGGGAGAAAGAGAGGCGGAGAAGACGAAGGAATCTTGGGCGAATATTCTCCTGTGAGATTATTTGCACAAACAAAATGCAAGAATCAATCAACAAAAAACAAATGCATTGGTTGTTTCAAACAAAGAATCATCAGAATCGTACAATATAAATCTACTCCATCAAATGGAAAATTCCAAGTTTCAAGATTCATATATCCAGAAAAATATAAATCCATTTGAGAAAAACCCAGATGGATGAAGAAAATGAGCATGAAGATTAAAAATAGATAACCTAGAGCAATCAAAATAAAACCAATTTGAGAGAAACCCACATAGATGAAGAAAATGACGATCAAGACTAAACCTGAGCAATCAAAACAAAACCCATTTGATAAAAACCCACACAGATTAAGAAAACACAAAAAGAATACAAGAAGACAACCTATTGGAGGTCGGCATGGAGTTGAGCTTCGAGGTTCAAACCAGCTACTCGCTTAGGCGATTCAGAAGAGAGATTTAAAACATGGGGATCAATGGTGGGTTTGCGATTTAGAAGAGAGAGATGAGAGTATGAGATGAGTTTCGAGCAAGAGAGCTCAGACATAGAGTGGTGGTGGTTGTAGAGCGACCATTGAGAGAGAGAGAGAGAGCTGAGATGGAAAAGAAAAGTGATAAGGGCCAAATAAATATGTATTTATACTTAGTTTTCCCAAAATGTCCAGTCAAGGATGATATTTGGAGAAGTAAGAGCATCCACAATCATGCTCTTTATTTTTTAGTTAAAATTTAGATAAAAACACTAGAAAGTTATTTTAGGAGCTCTCTATAAAATTTCAACTACAACCATACTCCCTAGTTTAAAGAGTCATAAATGTTTTTAAATTCAATTTTTGAATAAAGTGTAGACACAAAAGCAAAAATAAAAATTAATTTGTTTAAAATAAATGCTTAAAATGATATTAAATAAAGAAGAATTTAATTATAGGAAGTCACTAGGAGTCCTTTCTCACTAGGAGTCCTTTCTCTCGCCTCAGATTTAGGAGCTCCTAGAGATCTCCATATCTTAGGAGTTGAATAAGGAGCATGGTTGGAAGTGGTTTTTTTTCAATTCCTCCTAAATTTTAGCAAAGAGGTGATTTAGAGAGCCTATTATGAATGCTCTAATTTTGGCCTTGATGGTATTTTACGGTATTTCCCAATAATGAAACCAATTTCTTTGCCTACACGGCCAAAAAATAACTTTGACCAAAATAAAAATACCGCCAAATTAACCCAACGCCTTACTTTCCCGCCATCAACTACCCCTCACACATTTTTTTCCCGCGAAATAGCCCTTTTTCCGCTTCTGGCCTTCTCCATTCCCTCTTCTCTCTCTCTCTCTCTCTCTCTCTCTCTCTCTCTCTCTCTTAATCTGAGTCTGAAGCGGCCATGGAAGCAAAACACACTTCCATGAAATGGAAGCGACCTTCACCTTCAATGGACATCAGCACCCGCACCAAATCTCAGATCTATCACAACAATCGCTCCGGTCTGGTCAGAAATAGTAACGGCCATCCCGAGCTTCTGAGCCACCAATCGAACCCGAAAAGGCCCAGATCAGTAGAGCCGATAATACAAGGCTCTCTGGATGGCAAGATGCCCCTCCACTCTCTGATTAAGGATCTCCGCGTCAAAAGGGTCTTTTCCCCAACCTCTAAGCCCCCTGAGAATCTGACTGACCACCACAAATTTGGGGCCGAATTAGGCTCGTATGAACAAGAAAATGGCCCCAAGTCGGTGAAGAATGGTGGGGTTGAGAGTTCTGGAAATGGGTTTTCTCGCTCAGTTCCAGATGTAGATGATTCGGAGAGCAAAGGGACTGAGAGATTGGATATGGGTTTTGTGTCTAAAGCCCGAAGAACAGATCATTTGAGTCTTAAATCTCCGGTGAGAGAAGGGATTGGAGGCATATCATCCGATGTGGAGCAGAGGAGTGGTGATGCGAATCAGGATTGTGTGCAGAAATCACCGGCTGATGTGAAGGAAAATGGTGTTCGTCTCAATTTTGAAAATAAAACCAAATTGGTATGTATAATTATCACTTCAATTGGCTTTTATTGAAGTACTAATGCTTTTTTTTTTACTGGTATGGAAATTTTGCTGGACTTTGGTTTTAACCATTTGATTATAAACTTGAGATAGGATTGAAACATTTATGGGTCATACAAGACAATTGAGCAAATTGGTGTGTGCCTTATTGTCGTATTATTTGTGCTAATAGCAGGTCCTTAAGCCTCGACAGAGAGTGTTCAAAGCTCCTGGATCATTCGGTTATCGAAGATTGCTTCCATATCTTAAGGCCGAAGATATTTCTTGTAACTGCTTTACTCTCTTACCTTTTTCTGTTGTCAAGATTATCAAATGCCAAGATGAGAAGTTTACTCAGAAAACTAAAAGTTGTAGTACTCTTTGTCCACAGGTGCGCTTGATTTTTGTCAACACCCAAATCTTGATAAGGGTTCAGAAGGAAAACCATTCCAGGGTATGCGGGCTTCAAAAAATCCACCGGGTTCCATACATCAATTTGATGCCCACAAACTTTCCAGGGAGTATCATACCAGTGGTTCTTCTACTCTGCTAGAAAATGTACAAGTTTGTTTCCAGGAAACATCTAATGGTAATGAGAGAAGTTCAGAATCTCCTGAATATGTTCCTGCTTCACCATCTATAACTGTGGTGGATGAGTGTCTGTCAAAGCCACCTGTGGATGGACAGACTGAAAAGTTTGATGTGGGATTTTCTTGTAAAGCTCAGAAGTTAAATGCCTCACCCCTTTCCTCTTCGGCTATGGAGGATTCTCAAGTTAACAAGGATCATGTAATTGACATGCAAATTGATTGTAATACACCAGTTGAAGATGTGGGGACTTCTGATAAAGCTGGTAATGGCGAAGCTCAAAATGCGGAAGATATGAATTCCTTGTCGTCATCTATGATGGATGAGTGCTACTCATGCAAGGTTAATGTCATGGGTCTGAACTGTAAGAACTCAAATCAAAATCATATAAACGAGCAGAGAGTTAACAATGCTGGTCTGGATCAGATAGATGACTCAAATGAAGAATCAGTCCAGAGGACACCACCAGATGCTGAAATGTTAGGTAAACTAGAGG
Source organism: Prunus persica (assembly GCF_000346465.2). Classification (NCBI taxonomy): domain Eukaryota; kingdom Viridiplantae; phylum Streptophyta; class Magnoliopsida; order Rosales; family Rosaceae; genus Prunus; species Prunus persica. Next base: position 13,873,230 of record NC_034009.1, read on the forward strand.
TGGAAGTGAAAAGAATTAGTAGAGCGGGATATGTTCTTCAGACTACAAATCAAAGTCTTGGGAAGCCATCCAATGTATTTAATCAAACAGATGCTACCTGCGTTGATGTTAAAAAACAGGAATCTACTCCGAAGAGAAAGCGGGTAAGAATTTATCAGACCTTCCAAGTTCTCAGTCTGGCTATCTGTAGAATACCATTTCATTTAGAAAATCATAACTTCCAGTTAACATGTCTTTAAATCTTTGGGCATTCTGGTACTAGGAAGAAGCTGGTTGATTAATGATCTTTTTAAATTTTCATTTATCCTTCTACTAATATAAGTTGTGTTTGTTCTAAAAACAGGTTTTGAATCCATGTTCACGCCTGAAGTTATTTAGAAGTCCAGGTTCAGTCAGCTACAGAAGATTGCTTCCATATCTTTTGGATATCGAAAAAAATAATTCTTGTAAGTTCTACTATATTTGTAGTATCTTTATAATCATACAGCTTTATAGTTCTGTTAACCTGGGGACTTTAGTGGATTTAAACTAACCTTTCTTATCATCAATTTTCATAGGTGCAAATACTAATAAGGATTTGGAGCATAGGCTACAGCCCCCATTGACTCCTAATCAGCAAGAAACTCTAATGGATCAATCAAATGATTTCAGATTTCATTCCGAGCATCAGATTTGTGATCCTGGTACTCTACCAACACCTCAATTAACCAGTGCTAATGGCTCATCCAATTATGTTGGAGATAATCTAACATCTCCTGAGCACGTGGCTGCATCTCAGATGTCATTTGATGTACAAAAGGAACAACATGTTCAACAGGATGCATCAGGCAATCAAAGTAAATTAGAAACTTCCCCTGACATTGTGAGTTTGGGACATGAAAAAGATCCAATCACTTTGTTCTGCCCTAGCACTTGTAAAGCTACTTCGATAAAAGATGGTGCAATATCAGTCACAAATTCATCATCTGATTGTCCTGAAGAGGACCACATAGGCTCAAGAATAGCATTGTCCAGTGGGGGAAAGCCATTGCCAGTTCAAGCCGACAGTTTGTGTCAGAACTCATCCCAAATTGATGCAACAGTTTCTTCTGGTATTCATGCAGATGGACTCAGAAAACAGATCCTTAAAAGAAATCCACGAGGATGCAGAGGACTCTGCACTTGTTTGAATTGCACTTCGTTTCGACTCCATGCAGAGAGAGCATTTGAGTTCTCAAGAAATCAGATACAAGATGCTGAAGAAGTAGCTTTAGATTTGATGAAGGAACTATCAAGTTTACGTAAGATGTTAGAAATGTCAGCTGTTGGTGGTGCAAATACTCCCGTCATGGATTTAAATGAGGTCAGTTTCACTTGAGCTTGAACGAAAGATGCAATTACAAATTTTTAATTTTCTGGCTCTTTCTGTGCTAAGTCTTTTCTACACTAATCAAAATATATGGTTTCAACTTCCAGTCCATATTTATTTGTATGCTCGGTTAATACAGCATTTGATCGCCTGAATTGGATATGCTTCAGTGATATTCACAATGCTTATTTACTAGAATAACTCTTGATTCACAATAGAAATCAAAACTATATTTGATGTTTTGGACTTTCAGTTTCCAGTGGCGTTCCATCACATATTTTTTTATGAGGAATGTGAGATTGCCAGGGCAGACCACATAGCTTGAGTATATTTGCTGAAAGCTAGCCTCTAGCCTGTATACAATAGAAAAGTCTCATGCATAGCATGTTAGTACAGAAGTGCAGGTTTTCAAAAAACTTCAAATTCAATACAGTAGTACACCGAAGTTGACCAAAAGTATAATAGTACTCTAACAAACGGGATATGCTCTGCTAATTTTCAATTCATGTGACATTACTATTGTATTCTGCCATTTTATTTTATTTTGGTCATATTGAAAAAACTAGCTTTCGGATGTATGCTAAGCAAATGGAAGAATACTTTTCTAATCAAGAAGCTTAATGAATGGAAGAATACTTTTCTAATCAAGAAGCTTAATGCTAAGCAAATGGAAGAATACTTTCTAATCAAGAAGCTTGAAGAGCATTTACACCAGTTTAAATTAGATTTTGCATCGTTTACATGCCCAATTCAATCCCCTGAATCTTGGGCTCTTGTTTTTAGGTGTTACTAAATTAAACAACTTCTAACTGCTTTGATTTTTCTCTTCGACTATGGAATTCTAGAATTATTTTCTATTGATTTCAGGTGAAAGAAGCTTGCAGGAAAGCATCTGAAGCAGAAGAGAATGCAAGAGACCGTCTTGGTGAAATGAATTATGATCTCAACATTCACTGCAGAATCACAGTAAGTGTCCCAAATACTCTGTAAGAAAGTATTTCTAGCATGTATGAAGTTCTTCTGTTGTGTGTTTATACCCAAATTAGGTTTTTAAGCATCAAGTGTTAGCTAAATTCATTTCTTACAGTGCGTGCATGGACCAAAGGTCACATTTGCAAATTACGTAGAAGAAATGTCATCCCAAAAGCAAACTTTTCAAGCAACTAGTCTCAAGCCATGAGAAAGAAAGAGAGTGGACTGAGAAGCTGCTTATCAAGATTAAGAAGTGTATTGCTATTTAAAGGCAAAAAAAATTACAAAAGAACGCAAAGATGAGATTGTTTTATCTGCATTTGTGTGTAGCCATTGTTACTCTTATAGATTCAAGTAATACTAATGTTTCAGATTTCTGTAAAAATTCCTTTTTCACTTGAATCTTGAATTTTTAACAGCTTTAACTTTAATTATGAGTTTCTTCTTCGTCAGCTTATAGCCGCTGAATATTTTTTCTTAAATAATTGACCTTGAAATAAAGAAATAGTATAGCAAACATTAAATTCTCATATTGAACATGTATGTACATATTTTCCTGTTTAATACACGTATATTTTCAATAATACACAAAAGATTTAAGTATTATGCACATAATTCTCACATATTATTTAATGCAAATAATATATATGAAACATTTTAAATAAATTATATTAAAATATTATATAGTGGCTGACCTTAACTTGTAATTTGCCAAAAAAATTTCGAATAAAACACGTATGTATTTTATTTGTATAGCAGTCGGCTATATCCAAAAATATCTATAAAGGTTACATTAATGCAACTAGGAGGGTCTTTTTTCTTAATTTTTTAATTAAATACTATAGCCGATCGGCTATACTCGATTTTTTAAAAAAGAAATAGTATAGCCGTTGGGCTATACTCTGTTTTTTAGAAATTGTATAGCCGAACGGCCATACTCGGTTTTTAAAAAAAAAAAAAATCGTATAGCCGAGCGGCTATACTTTGTTCTTTCAATTCTTTAAAGAAATCGTATAGCCGCACGGCTACACCGAGGTTTTTCAAATTTTTTTAAAAAAATAAATGGAATAGCCAGCGGCTATACCTTTGAAAAAAAAATTATTTAAAGAAATAGTATAGCTGAATGGATACACTTGGTTTTTTTAAATAGTATAGTCACACGGCTATACTCTGTTTTTTATTATTTTTTTAAAATGAAATAGTATAGCCTACCGGCGATACTCGGTTTTTCTATTGTTTTTAAGAAATAGTATAGCAAACGTCAAATACTCGTATTGAACACGTATGTACGTACTTTTTCTGTTTAATACACGTAATTTTTTACAATGTTTTCAATAATACACAAAAGATTTATGTATTATACACATAATTCTCACATATTATTGAATGAAAATAATATATATGAAATATTTAAATAAATTATATTAAAATATTATATAATGGCCGAACTATTAAGTTGTAATTTGCAAAAAAAAAAATTTGAATAAAACACATACGTATTTTATTCGGATAACCGGGTGGCAATAACCAATAATATCAATAAAGGTTACACTAGTGCAACTAGAAGGGTCTTATTTCTTAATTTTATTATTAAATGGAAAAGCCGGGTGGCTATACTGGATTTTTTGTAAAAAAAATTTTAAAAAAAGAAAGAAATAGTATAGCCGCACGGCTATACTCCGTTTTTTCAAATTTTTCAAAATAAATAGCCGCTATACTCGGTTTTGTCGAATTGTATTTAAAGAAATAGTATAGCTGGGTATCTATACTCAGCTTTTCAATTTTTTAAAAAAAGAAAAAGTGTCCGCGTGACCATACTCAGTTTTTTTATAATTTTTTAAAAAAGAAATCTTATAGCTGTGGGGCTATAACTTGAGATATTTAGTGATATATCCATTCTTAGCACTAATAATATCGATAAACCCTACACCATTGAATTTCTATAAATCAACTATAAAAAAAAAACTCAAAAAAGGACAGCTGGATATACTTTGTTTTTCAAATTTTTTTAAAGAAATAGTAAAGCCGCGCGGCTATACTCGGTTTTTCTATTGTTGTTATGGAATAGTATATCAAATGTTAAATAATCGTATTGAACATGTATGTACGTATTTTTTCTGTTTAATACACTTTTTGTTTACAGTATTTTCAATAATAAACAAAAATTTACGTATTATACACATAATTCTCACATATTATTGAATACAAATAATATATATGAAACATTTTAAATAAATTATATTGAAATATTATATAGTGGCCAAACTTTTAAGTCATAATTTGCCGAAACTTTTCCGAATAAAACACTTATTTATTCATACAGCCACGTGGCTATACCAAATAATATCTATATAGGTTACACTAATGAAACTAGGAGGGCCTTTTTATTTATTTATTTTTTTTTTATGAACTCGGTTTTTTGAATTATTTTAAAAAAGAAATCATATAGCCGGCCGCCTATACTCGGTTTTTTATAATAAAATTCAAATAAATCGTATAGCCGTGCGGCTATACCCGGCTTTATTTAAATTTTTTTTTAAAAAAGAAATTCTATAGCTGCAAGGCTAGACTCTTTTTTTCAAATTTTATTTGAAGAAATAGTATAGCAGAGCGTCTATACGCTGTTTTTTCAAATTTTTTTAAAAAAGAAACAGTGTAGCCGCCCGGCTGTACTCTGTTTTTTATCAATTTTTGTTAAAGAAATCATACAGCCGTGCAACGATACCCGGTTTTTCTATTGTTTTTCAGAAATAGTATAGCAAACGTTAAATAATTATATTGAACATGTATGTATGTATTTTTTCTGTTTAATACACGTATTTTTTAATCATATTTTCTGTTAGACACAAAAGATTCACTTATTATACACATAATTCTCACATATTATTGAATATAAATAATATACATGAAACATTTTAAATAAATTATATTCAAATATTATATAGTGGCCGATCTTTTAAATTGTAATTTGCCAAAAATATTTCGAATAAAACACGTATAGCCGTGCGGCTATACCAAATAATATCTATAAAGGTTACACTAATGCAGCTAAGAGGGTCTTTTATCTTAATTTTTATTATTAAATGGAATAGCCTAGCGGCTATACTCAGTTTTTTCTAATTATTTTATAGAGATATTTAGTAATATACCCATTCTTAGCACTAATATTATAAATAAACCCTATATCATTGAAATTCTATAAACAAACCCAAAAAAAATAAAAAAATGACAGCTGGCCTTATTGAATTTAGTATTGATTATTTAAAGTCCATTTCATATGAGGTATTTTTATAATTTGGGCCCCGATATTGAGTATAATAGTGAATCTCCCTATTTCATAAAAGTAAAAGTATTGCCGCGAGCCCACGTGACAAAATAAGTATAGCCATTAGGATACAAGCAAATATAGCCGCCCGGCTATACTATTTTTGGAAAAAAAAATCAAAAAAATACTATTTTTTTATTTAAAAAGGACCTCTTCACAACTTAAAAGCTAGGTCACTATATAATATTTTAATATATATATTATTTTTATTCAATAATAGGTGAGAATTATTTGTATAATACGTTAATTTTGTGCGTCTTATTGAAACTTTTGTTAAAAATACGTGTATTAAACATGAAATTACGTACGTACATACACACTATTAAACGTGAAAATGCTAAATTCTTTGTATGAGTAATTACTCTGGGTGTCTTAAACTACTTTTATCGATAAATGAAAATGCGGGAAAAATATTTGAAAGAAAAAAAGGATCCCAGTAAATTACTTATTTTTGTTTGGGTGTCTTTGATTCCTCCAGATCCCAAGAGCCCCAAGGCCCAAGGCCCTAGTCTTTGATTGATATCATTATTATTAATCAAAGCTGAGGCTATAGCCAAGCCCATTAGCCCAACTCTCCAATGTTGACCACACTTACCATTGCCAAACCATCATAGTACTTTAATAAACACCTTTATAGGAGTGTGGATTTTTTATATGGAACTTTCACAAAGGGCACCTCAAAAGATAAGCCTACACAGAATCCTTATTTTTATTATCGGTGCAATGTGGAAATATATTTAAAGAGTATAGCCGCTGGACTATACTTTAAAAATATAAAAATTGAATTACTATTTATTGAGTAATATGATTCATGAAGTTACTAAAAATAAAATAAAATAAAATAAATTCACCTAAGCATATTAACATTATATTTATTTATTTTAAAATCTCTTCCGATGAAAATTCATTGGCAAAAGTCTATCCCAGCGACATTTGACATATTAGAGCTTTACCGACAAACTTTCGCCAGCAGAGGCAACTTTCGTCTGGAGATATTTAAAAAAATAATAATCTAAAAACCAAGTAAGGCTGACCGGCTATACTATTTTTAATAAAATAAAAAATAAAAAACCGAGTATAGCCGTGGTAAAAAAGAGGACCCCTTGCGATTAGACGCCACGTGTCAAAAGGCGTATAGCAAGCCGGTTGTACTATTTTTTAAAATAATTAAAGAAGTGAGTATAGCCGCCTGGCTATACTAGTTATTAAAAAAAAAAAAAGGAAAAATCGAGTGTAGCGGTGTGGCTATGCTAAGATTCACGTAAAAAAAGGGGAATTAGGAGCCCACGTGTCAAAATAAGTATAGCCGACCAGCTATACGTTTTTTTCATTAGGAAAAAAGAGAGTACAGCCGCCTAGCTATACTATTTTCGAAGAGTTAAATCTTTCTTTTTCACAGAGAGAGCAGGTGCACCCCATGGTGAAGTACTAGGATGGATATATTCCTTTGCTTGTAATTCTTGGAGTTGTATGTTAAGTTCTTTCAGTTCAGCTGGGGCCATGCGATTAGGAGGTATATAAATAGGTGTTGTACCTGGGTATATTTCTATAGCAAACTCTACTTCACACTCTGGAGGTAAGCCATGCAAATCTTCTGGAAAAACATCGTTAAATTCCTTTATACAGGAATAAGTTGTATTGGAGATTTTTCTACTTCTTCAGTTCCGATTCTAGCCATCCAACTCAAATATTTATAATCTCCAACACCATATTTCTGGATTTCCTATTTCACAAAGAAACTAAAGGTTTCTTCCTTATGAGTATGGTAATTCTTCTTTTACCACAGTCAATTGTAACTTGGTAATGTGTAAGCCAATCCATTCCTAAAATAATATCATATTCCAACATTTCCAATACCATTAAATCAACAACAATTCTATGCCCCGACATCTCTATCATGCAAGATCTACATACTTTATCAACTTCTAGACTACCACCCAAAGGAAATCCAATTAACAAAGAAGGTTTCATATTTTCATATTCTAACTCAAGCGTTGATGCAAAAGATGTGGGTATAAAAGAGTGTGTAGCTCCACAATCAACTAACACTCTAGCCCAAGAGTTGAATACCAAAAACATAGCTTCTATTGTTTTAGGCTTAGTTTGATCTATCACATTTCCCACAACGTATACTCTTCCTTGTGTGAATTGTCCAGATTTTTTTCCAACTGCAGGGACCCTTGGTCTAATTTGAGAATATTGTCCTCCTGGACGTTGTGATGATTGCCTAGTAACTGGCCTTGCCCAGTTAGACTGAGGTTGAAAAGTAGTATAACTTTGAGGTGGTGGTGGAGCACAAAAAGGTACTTGTGGAGGACGATAGAATGTCTATTGTACTTGAGGTCCTTGATATCTTTGTAGTTGTGGACAAAATCTCTTTACATGTCCCACTTGTTTGCAGTAATAACATAGTGGTGGTCTGAACTTTTTTTCTGATTGACATTGAGGAGTATTAAATCTTGTCTGTTTATTTATTTGTCCGCTACTTGAATCCCAAGTTCTCTTAGTTTCAGGTCTTTGCTTTGCTATATGTGCTCTATCAACCACATCAGCATACTTGCTTAACTTCAAAATGTCAACCCTTTTTCAAAATTGACGGTCTCAATCATTCTTCAAATCATTTTGCTTTTCTTGCATCATCAAGGATCATATATGGTGCAAAACGCATGAGTTCTTCAAACTTAGATTGATATTGATCAACAGTTAAGTTGCCTTGGACATGGTTAACAAACTCCCTTGCTTTCATTGCTTTCATTGCTTTCATAGTACTTGAAAAATACTTTCGAATGCCTCCCAAGTTGTAATTTCAGTATTAGGCATACTCAGAATCGACTCCCACCAAAGGTATGCTTGTCCTTCCAGATAGGTACAAGCAATAACAACTCTAATGTCTTCTGGAATTCTTTGATTATCCATCTTTCTCTTAATTTGCCTTAACCATTCTTCAGCTGCTATAGGATTTGGTTCACCTTTAAGTATCGTTGGTTTTGTCTTACGAAATTGTCCTTGTATCCTCATAACTCGATCTTCTTCAGTTTCATGACGGCGGTCTTGGTTACTATTTTCTCTAATTGCTGAAGCCATATCCTGAATGGCTAAGATTACTCCAACATTTCCATTGAACTCATTTCCAAATTCAGCCATCTTAAATCAATAAAAAGAAAATTATCTAAAAACAATATTATGAAATAGTAAAATATAAGTTTAAGAGAAAGAATAAACAAAACACTCATTTATTATATTTCACAAAATTTTTACAAAAGTACACACAATTTTACAAAAACTTAAACTTATCTTACAGAGCCTGACGGTTTGTTTCTACAACTATAAACATTTATACAACTCTCCTTCTTCAGTACTAGTTTTCTTCATCCGAACTGTTAATAATCACTTCGGATGGTGACTGAACTTCTATAGGCCTAGTGACTGATCCAATTGACTCAGTAGGCTCCCAAGTAAACTCATAAGTAAGTTCCTGAGCAAATTCCTCATTATCCTTTGGAGGGTTTGGGATACAAGGAACCACCGTAGTCAATGCAAATCAATGCCTCATCTCCAGCAATCTTGCCGTTGCCAAATAAGGCTCTTCCAGCAGCTCCATCGTCAACTCCTCAGAATCAATCAAAGGCTTCCCTTCCTAATTTATCTTTAGGTTGAATTTGTATATTAACTCTAATTGATTTTGTATTCAATCACACATCTACTTACTCTAGTTAGCATCATCAACTCTGTATATAAACTTTGTACTGCTCATTATATTATTCATTAAGTGAATACAAAAACATCATTTCCAATATTATTATTTACATGGTATCAGAGCTTTAAGCTCCAACGAGTATATCTTCTTGATCCTCACTTTTTTTTTTACCCTTCACAATGAGTATTGAGTCTACACAGATCCCTAAACCCAGCCCTACCGTCACTCCCAACAGTTTGGTGATCAGCACTAACACCTCAAATTCGTTGATTACAATCAACGCTGCTGCCCAATTACTCGTCAAACTCACGCCTCTAAACTATTCGTCATGGCATGCACAGTTCAATGCCCTCTTCTTAGGGTATGATCTTCTAGGCTATAGAGATGGCTCTCATTCTTGCCCTCCCAAACCAGCCATTGCCTCCCCAACATTGCCCTATACTCTTTGGGTGCGCCAAGACTAGTTATTGCTTCATGCAATTCTCACTTCCGTGTCCGAGCAAGTCATATCTCTTATCGTCACCGCCACCACATCCAAGGTTGCTTGGGACAAACTCAACCAACTCTACGCCAACAAGGCTCGATCTAGAGTCATGGGCCTCAAAAGAGCGCATCTCTCTCATGCGACGTGACTCCAAAACTATTTCTGAGTACCTCCAGCGTGTCAAAGCCATAGCTGATGAACTTGATGTCCTTCTCTTTGATGACGATCTCATCATCCACATCCTTAATGGCATCGGCCCCGAGTTCAAAGAAATTTCAGCCGCTGTCCGTACTCATGATTCGTCTATCTCTTTCGAGATTCTTCATGATAAACTTGTGGAGTATGAAGCAGCCCTCGAACTAGAAGAAAGTGCCACTCCTAGGCCTGTGATCATAGCATATACTGCTCAGCAATCTCAATCTTTCCATTGAGGACCTCGCAACAACCAACCAAATCAATCCTGCCCTAGCCATCACTCTGGTCCTCACTATTCTAGCCATTCCGCCACTGCAAATTCTTCCTACAGCAACTTTTCTAACAGCAGCTACTTTGGTGGGTCTAACTCTCGACGTTCTACCAATTTCTCTAGTACTGGTTACATGGGCTTTTGTCAATTGTGCGATCAACAAGGTCACAGCGCCAAACGATGCCCTCGTGTCCAACTTGCTCAGAACCACCAACCCATGGCAAATCCTACCAGTAATTCGCGCACTTCACCTTCCCCTACTTGGCTCCTTGACTCCGGTGCCTCCCATCATGTGACAGCTGATCCCAACAACCTCTCTCAGCACTTGCCCTATGAAGGTCCTGATGAAATTGTGATTGGTTCCACCCATCTCTCTTCTCCTTCATCTCACCATTTCTCTCTCTCTCTCTCTGATGTGTTATGTGTACCTTTCATTCGTAAAGATTTGATATCTATCTCTAAATTCAATAAACAAAAAACACTTCTATTGAACTATTTGCTGATTTCTTTCTTGTGAAGGATTTGAACACGGGGGCGGTTCTTCTCTGAGGCCTGAATAAGGATGATGTGTATGGGTGGCCCCGCTCTATTCGACCAATGGCTATGGTGGGTGTGGCAACTCCTCAATCTGTGTGGCATCAACGTTTAGGTCATCCTCATCATCGTACCCTTCTACAAATCATTCAATCTTCGTCCCTCCCTGTGTCCTCTAAATTTCCCCTAGAGTCTTTCTGTGTCTCATGTCAATGTAATAAAAGCCATAGGCTCCTCTTTCGTGTTTCATCTCTCAAAAGTAGGGGTCCCTTTGACATTCTCTACAGTGATGTTTGGGGTCCTGTACCCTGCTCTTCTATAGATCGTTTTAGTATTATGTCATCTTTGTTGATCATTTCACAAAATATATTTGGTTATATCCAATTAAGTTTAAGTTTGATGTGTTTTCTGTTTTCACAAAATTCAAAGCTTTTATTGAGAATTATTTCAAAACTAAAATTATTACCCTCTACTATGATGGAGGTGGTGAATTTGTGAAATTAAAAAAATTTATTGTCACTCATGGCATTACCCATCTCACCACCCCACCTCACAAGCCTCAACATAATGGTATGGCAGAACGTCGTCATCGTCATGTTGTTGAAACTGGTCTTACCTTACTCCATCGTGCTTCCATGCATTTATCCTATTGGTCCTATGCATTCCAAAGAGCTGCCTATCTTATAAATCGCATGCCTACTCCCACCCTCCAAAATATTTCTCCTTATACTGCTCTCTTTGGCCAAAACCCTAATTACCAAAAACTTCGTATTTTCAGGTGTGTGTGTGTGTGTGTTATCCTTGGTTACGTCCTTACAACTCTCACAAACTTCTTCCTAGGACTCGTCCATGTATTTTTTTCGGCTATTCCATCTCACAAAGTGCGTATCACTGCCTTGATCTTTCTACCAACCGTCTTTTCCTTTCTCGCCATGTCCAATTTGATGAATCCACATTCCCGTTTGCTACTCATGACCCTACTGCCTCTCCTGTCTCCTCTTCGAGTCTTTCTACCTGGTCAGCTCTTCTCCCCTCTCTAGTTTCGGTTCCTGTCCACCATGCCACCACCCCACACCTTCCTTCACCGCCGCCAATCAACTCACCACCATCACAGGGCCCTCAGCCCCTGCCATCCTTGTCCTCGGAGGAGTTTCGCTCTCCAGCCCCTTTTTCCCCTTCTAGCACCCGTTCCGACACCCATTCAGACACCCATTCCGGCACCCCCTCAGGTACCCCCTTCGACACCCCTTCCCCTCATCAAACACTGCCAGTGCCCTCTTTAGACCCGACCCCAGCCACCTCTTCATTCGTCCAGCACCTCCCCACATCTCTCACACCTCCTCACCCACCTTCCCCATCATCACCTCCCATTACTGCTCCCAATCATCATCACATGGTTACTCGCTCTAAAAACAACATCTTCAAGCCCAAGCATGTCTATGCCATAACCAAACATCCACTTCCCCCATCCTTGGAACCCGCATGTGTTTCTCAGGCTACTCGGGACCCTCTTTGGCATGTTGCAATTTCTGCTGAGTTTATAGCATTAATTCGCAATGGCACATGGGAACTTGTTCCCCCAAATCCTCATCATAATCGTATTGGGTGCAAATGGGTATTCCACATCAAATGCCATCCTGATGGCGCTATTGACCGGTATAAGGCTTGCTTGGTGGCTGAAGGGTTTCATCAATGCCCTGACATTGATTTCTCTGACACTTTCAGTCCTGTTGTGAAACCCACTACCATTCGGGTTGTCTTACATCTCGCACTCTCCTCTGGCTGGCCTATATGACAATTGGATGTTAATAATGCATTTCTTCATGGATCCTTTACTGAAGATGTGTGTATGTCTCAGCCTCCCTGTGGGGGCATATATTTTCGTCTCCAATCAGGGCACGCCACGTGGAAAAGAAGATTATCTCTTAAATTAATTAATTAAACCAGTTTATCTGGCTAATTAATTAATTGGGATAAATATCTTAATTAATATGATATTATCTTTATTTAAAGAGATAATATCATTAATTAAGATATTATCCTAATAAAGAGAAGATAATATCATTTAATTCAGATATTATCTTCTTAAAAGATAATATATTTAATTCGGATATTATTAAAGCCGACTCGATCCCTACGAAACCCTAGCCCTGAGGCTCCTATAAATAGACGACCTTATTCATCATTCAAGGTACTTCAGAAAACCTACTCCTTATACCCGAGAAAAATACCCGAAGCTCTCTCTCCCTCTCCACTCTCCATATTTTCTCCACACGGCTCCAGCCACTACACACGGCTCCGGCCACCCGGTTTACACCCTACATAAAACTCCGTACCCTTTGCTTAGCTATTGTCTTCCTACAAACACTCGAACTAACTTAGGCATCGGAGGGCCTTTGGCCAACACCCCCCGGGTATGGTCTATTTACTCCAATCCTTTTTACAGGAATAGAGGAAGAGAGAGAAGAAAGATCGAAGGTTGAAGGATCTAGAAGCGAATATTCTCCCGTGAGATTATTTGCACAAACATTTGGTGCTTTCATTGAGAGCACGAGTTATACTCAACGCGTGCTCAAGGAATCCTTTCCTCCTATTTTTCAATCCACCGAAGCCTTCCAAACAACCATGGTTGGAAGCAAGCGCACAAGGAGCAAAACCCCCGCGATGGCTCAATCCGTGACGGCCCAAAGCTACTCCTCCCACGGTCCAGCGATCGACATGGTGGCTCAACCATCTCTCGCCGCCATGAACCCACAACAACCCTTGTTGTCACACCACAGCAGCCGCCCCGTGTGACTGGAACCCACTGCACCAGCCTCTGTCGCCGTTGTACCATCTCAAGGCCTCGTGGCCGAATCTAGCCACCTTCATAGCTCCGCCGCCGAGCATGGTGGAACTTCACATCAAGGTGGGCTCACTACCACTGCCAACTTTGGCCCAATCTTAGAGCAACTTCAAGCATTCCCTCCATTGCCTCTACGCTCGACGCACGCTCCCGCCTACACATCCAATGAAACCCTAGCCCGTGTGTAATTGGGCTCCACACATTTCTTTCCTCCTGATCCACAAAGTCAAGTAGACCTTAATCTGAGAGTTGACCAGCTAACTCAAAGAATGGACGACCAAAACAATTTGATGAGGCAATTCCTCAACCAAATAAACTTGGCTCAAAACCTTAGCCTTCGACAACAGGGCGAAGAGAGAAGGATGAACGAACGCACCGATAGGCAGTTCGGTGGGAACCAAGCAGGTCGAGCAAGAGTAAGCAGACAAGGAAATGCACAACAATGCGATCAGCTCGCCGACATGTCGCAAGCATCCGCAAGCCACACTCAGAGTAGACAAAGTCTCCCATCCAGATTGAGTTTAAGGACCAACGTGCATGATAGGTTAGGCCCACAACTTGGCATCTGCGCCCACCTAGGCCTCCAAGGAGGTCAAACCGACAATCATCACAATGAGGACAGTGAAGAAAGGCACTCTACTACTCTCTCTCAAAGAACCAATTCTCGTTACCAAGTTACGGAAAATTCCTCGCAAACGCAGTCCACCAACACGCCGCCTAAGCAGCGAAACCGAGAAAGTCGACCCTTGCAAACCAATGAGGAAGTTAATCAACCTCGCCCAAATCGTAAAGGTCATCAACGTGACCGACCAGCCATGTGTGCGAAAGACGTTGAGAAGCTTGTAAATAACCGACTTCGAGACTTAAAGATTGGAGGAAATTTCGAAGATGCACTACGCATGGAAGTAGACCAAGCAAACTCCTCACCTTTCACCACCGAAATCGAGCAAGCCGCTCCCCCGAAACGATTCTCAACGCCCTCTTTCACATGCTTCAAAGGGGATTCCGATCCCGAAAGCCATCTAAAGCATTTCAAGAGCCTTATGATCCTACACAAAACTGAAGATGCGTTAATGTGCAAGGTCTTTGCAATGACTTTGCGAGGAGCAACTCAGGACTGGTTCCACACCCTGCCATCCGGGTCGATCAGCAGCTTCAAGGAGCTTGCTTATATCTTCACCAAATAGTACACTTCTTATCGGACGATCAAGAAGAACCCTGACCATCTGTTCAACGTGCACAAGAAGTCCGATGAATCCCTTCGAGACTACATCAAGAGGTTCAAAGCAGAGAGGGCAAACATTGTAGGATGTGATGACCAAATTGCATCCTCCGCCTTCAAGAGGGGGTTGCCAATTGAATGTGAGCTATATCGCGAGCTGACCATCTCTCTCCGCCAAACATTGATGGAAGTCTTTGCTACAGCAGAGCGCTACGCACTATGGGACGACGACCAGATTGCCGCGAAGAAGGCTGATCAAGCAACTAAGTAGGCAAGCAAAGAGAACGGCAAGCGTATATCACAGCCTCAAGAAAGTGCTCGAGCAACAGAGAGCTACACCAAGTTCACGATCCCGATACACCAGATCCTAGCCCAAGTAAATGACATGCCTTGGTTGAAGAAACCATCACCTTTAAAGGGAAACCTAACAAAGAAGGATACCAGTAGATACTGCACATTCCATGAAGGGTATGGTCATTACACAAATGACTGCTTCGCCTGGAAAAGATACCTCGAAGATCTAGTCAGAGATGGCCATTGCACGGAATTCATCTCAAAGGGGGCTCTTCAACAAATCAAGGATTGTGACGCAACTAACAATAAGCCTTCACGAAAAAAGCCATATGGATCAACACGATCCTAGCTTACTTTAAGAGCCCGGGCTGACCACCAGGGGGCAGAAGAGAAAGATCAAGCACCCGACTTTCGCCTTCCAAGCCGTCACTAGCTACCAAGTTATGGAAGACAAACCTTTCATCATCTTTCAATGGAAGGAAGTTCCAAGGCAATGGAATGCCCATCACTTCCAGGGGGACTATCCATGAAACACTTCACCTATCAGTTGGGCTCTAAGCAGGCACCCAAGCCTCCCTCACCTCCATTGAAGACAAGTTACTTTTGATGTTACTCATGCAAGCTCATCTTTCTGTTCAATAAAGCAATGTAGTCACACAGACATCAATACAAGTTCAAGCTTTTCTTTCCAATGGAGTGTTCACAAAAGCAATCGACACGTCTCCTGACGTAGGCCAAGCGGGCCACACTTATCGACGTCTCCGGACGTAGGCCAAACGGGCCACACTTATCGACACGTCTTCGGGCGTAGGCCAAACGGGTCACTTTGATCGACACATCTCCGGACGTAGGCCAAACGGGCCACACTCATCGACACGTCTCCGGACGTAGGCCAAACGGGTCACATTCATCGACACGTCTCCGAGTGTAGGCCAAACGGGGCACACTTATCGACATGTCTCTGGGCGTAGGCCAAATGGGTCACTCTGATCGACACGTCTCCGGACGTAGGCCAAACGAGCCACATTCATTGACACGTCTCCGGACGTAGGCCAAATGGGTCACATTCATCGACACGTCTCCGGGCGTAGGCCAAAAGGGCCACTCTCATCGACACGTCTCCTGACGTAGGCCAAACGGGCCACACTCATCGACACGTCTCCGGACGTAGGCCAAACGGGTCACATTCATCGACACGTCTCCGGGCGTAGGCCAAACGGGCCACTCTCATCGACACGTCTCCTGACGTAGGCCAAACGGGCCGCACTCATCGACACGTCTCCGGACGTAGGCAAAATGGGCCACACTCATCGACACGTCTCTGGGCGTAGGCCAAACGGGTCACCCTCATCGACACGTCTCCGGGCGTAGGCCAAACGGGTCACTCTCATCGACACGTCTCCTGACGTAGGCCAAATGGGCCACACTCATTGACACGTCTCCGAGCGTAGGCCAAACGGGTCACTCTCATTGACACGTCTCCAGACGTAGGCCAAACGGGTCACACTCATCGATATATCTCCGGACGTAGGCCAAACGGGCCACTAACATAGACACGTCTCCGGACGTAGGCCAAACGGGTCACATATATCGACACGTATCTGGACGTAAGCCAAACGGGCCATTCTCATCGACACGTCTCCGGACATAGGCCAAACGGGCCATTCTCACCGACACGTCTTCGGACATAGGCAAAACGGGTTACTATCATCGACACGTTCCCGGACGTAGGCCACTCTCACGAGCCATTCTCATCGACACGTCTCCAGACGTAGGCTAAACATGCCACAAGTCAGAAACACTCAAGCAATTCACAAGACACTATGCGAATTGAAGTTATTAAAAAAAAACTGAAATTTCCATAGCAAAGTGATCAAACCGGCCAAGTTCAACTAAAAGAAGATGGTCAAACAAGACCAATTATTCCAAACAGAGAGCAGACTACAAAAGCTGAAAAGAAATGAATGATCAGTCTTCATCTACTCCGAGACGCCAGCAGGAGATCTTTAATCTGTAGTCTATTCCGCATCCGCTTGATCAACCACGCTCTCAGCAGCTCCACCTGCATGATTCGCGATATCTTCCACCACCTCTTTTTCGAAGCAGGTGAAATGTTGCTTCCCTTTGTTTTTCCAAGGAAAGACTTGAGAAAAGACCAAGATCGCCAGCCTGACAGATTTGATCAACCAGCTCAGCACAAGTAGATGGAATTGACAGAAAATTCATCTTGAGCAGATCAGGCATGCATGCATCCTCTACAGGGGTGAACTTGTCCACCTTAGGATTAGTCGTTGACGTTGCAGAAGAGCCCTCGGCTCGGGCAGGTGACTCTCTCGTCTTCTTGGTCGCCGTCATCCTCACCTCCAAATGAGTCAACGACGTTGAATCTACTTCACGTTTGACTGCTCGTGACTCAACTGCTGGATCATGATGGTTGGGTAGATGAGAAGACCTCCCAGTTCGACCTCCATCCTTTGACTGTTGCATATGACCGAACTTCGAAGAATAATATCTACATCTCATTGCCTTACAACAGGTGAACTAGATCGCGCACGGACTACTTTACATAGCAGATCACGGTCCCCAAGCTTGTCTGCAGGAGGCTTGAGTGGAACATCCCGAATATTGCGCATATCGCCAATCTACTTGCTATTTGCACCAACGAGATGTTTAACCCTAGCTGACGATGGGGGAATAGCTCCTACTTGACATCAGCCTTCCTTCTTTATGAGGGTCCGGCAGAACACTCCTCCTACCCAGCCGGCAGATCATCAAAGACTGGACCATTCTGCTTCAATCTCTCAACACCTTGGACAGGGGGCAGACCACCAACTTTTTCTCGATACTCGCTCAGCAGCAACCAGTTGCCACCACCGCTCCAACCGTCTTCAGCCGCCAGTCACAACGTCAACCAGCCTGGTCCCACCCAGTTGGTCCTCGCCGCGAAAAAGAGAAGATGAAGAAAATATTTACGTGCTCGACTTACTTTGGGATGCACGACAACTCCTCTCTTCGACAAGCAGTACAAAATTCTCCAATATCTTTCTCAAGCTAGAAAGTAGAGAAATTAAGTTTGCGATGTGAGAAAGAGTGAAGAGAAGCCCTGTATTTATACAAGTTGGACAACCCGGGTCAAGAAGGAATCACAAGCTCATTCCTACTGGGAATTCAACTCCAACTACAATCAGAAGCCAACACCAATTGAGAATCCGATCTGCAAAAGGAGTCCAACTCACAGAAGAAAGCCCAAACAAAGTTGGAGAGTTCGAAAAAAATAATTTCATCTCCTACCTGCCGCACAAGCGCCACGCAGAAGCTTGGGGGCATTTGTGGGGGCATATATTTTTGTCTCCAATCAGGACACGCCACGTGGAAAAGAAGATTATCTTTTAAATTAATTAATTAAATCAGTTTATCTGGCTAATTAATTAATTGGGATAAATATCTTAATTAATATGATATTATCTTTATTTAAAGAGATAATATCATTAATTAAGATATTATCCTAATAAAGAGAAGATAATATCATTTAATTCAGATATTATCTTCTTAAGAGATAATATATTTAATTCGGATATTATTAAAGCCGACTCGATCCCTACGAAACCCTAGCCCCGAGGCTCCTATAAATAGACGACCTTATTCATCATTCAAGGTACTTCAGAAAACCTACTCCTTATACCCGAGAAAAATACCCGAAGCTCTCTCTCCCTCTCCACTCTCCATATTTTCTCCACACGGCTCCGGCCACCACACACAGCTCCGGCCACCCGGTTTACACCCTACATAAAACTCCGTACCCTTTGCTTAGCTATTGTCTTCCTACAAACACTCGAACTAACTTAGGCATCGGAGGGCCTTTGGCCAACACCCCCCGGGTGTGGTCTATTTACTCCAATCTTTTTTACAGGAATCAAGGAAGAGAGAGAAGGAAAATCGAAGGTTGAAGGATCTAGAAGCGAATATTCTCCCGTGAGATTATTTGCACAAACACTCTCGGCTTCATTGATCCCAATTTCCCCGGTCATGTGTGCAAGCTCTGCAAAGCTTTGTATGGCCTCAAACAAGCACCGTGTGCTTGGTACAAAGAGTTGAGCTTGTTCTTGTTTTCTAATGAATTCCTAAATGCCCTCTCTGATGCTTCTCTTTTTATTTACCTTCATAAAGGCATTGTTATTTATTTTCTTATGTATGTTGACGACCTTGTTGTCACAGGAAATAATGCCTCACTTGTTTCTCAGTTTGTTCATGCTCTTGCTAGGAGGTTCTCTGTCAAGGATCTTGGATCCCTTAATTCTTTTCTCGATGTTGAAGTTGTGCATACAACAGCTGGTCTCTTTTTGTCTCAACACAAGTATATCTTTGATCTTTTGAGCAAGGCCCACATGGATGGTGCAAAGGAAGTCAGTACACCCATGACCACTTCCAAGTCTCGTGCTTCATGATGGTTCTCCTCCTACTGATGCCACTAAGTATCGCCAACTAGTTGGTGGTCTTCAATATCTCAGTCTCACTCTCCCCTACATCTCATTTGCTATCAACAAGCTTTCTTAATTCATGCATAAACCATCTGGCATTCATTGGTAAGCTTTGAAGCGTCTCCTTTGCTACCTCAAAGGCACCATCTATCATGGTCTTCTTCTTAAACGCTCTAGCACCACTACCTTGTTTACTTTTTTGGACGCGAATTGGGCTGGGAACCGTGATGATTGAACATCCACCACAGCCTATGTTGTCTATCTTGGCAGTAATCTCATTTCCTGGAGCTCCCGCAAACAACGAGCCATTGCTCGCTCATCCACCGAAGCTGAATACCATGCCATTACTTGCACCGCCGCTGAACTTGCTTGGATAAAATCCCTGCTTTGCAAACTTGGTGTTATGCCCTTCTCCACACCTGCCATTTCTTGTGATAATATTGGTGCCACCTCCTACTGTGCCAATCTTGTTCTCCATTCTCGCATGAAACACATTGACATTGATTTTCAGTTTGTTCGTGATTTAGTCACTCGTGGGCTCCTTCAGGTCTCTCATGTTTCCACCACTGATCAACTCGCCGATGCCCTCACAAAGCCTCTGTCTTGCCACCGTTTTCAACTTCTCCGGTCCAAGATTGGTGTTGCTGACGGAGCCACCATCTTGCTGGGGCGTATAAGGGAACCACCGCAGTCAATGCAAATCAATGCCTCATCTCCAGCAATCTTGCCGTTGCCAAATTAGGCTCTTCCAGAAGCTCCATCGTCAACTCCTCAGAATCAAAGGATTCCCTTCCTAATTTATCTTTAGGTTGACTCTGTATATAAATTTTTATTGATTTTGTATTCAATCACGCATCTACTTACTCTAGTTAACATCATCAATTCTGTATATAAACTTTGTACTGCTCATTATATTATTCATTAAGTGAATACAAAAACATCCTTTCCAATACTATTATTTACATGGGATACGTCGTGGTTGGTAATTACATGGTGGCCACTGATTACCACTTTCCTCTAAATGTTCTGTTATTGCGGAATTATAAATATTGTCATTCTGTATGTTCTCATAGGCACCATCCCAGAGTTCTCTCATTGACCAAATACTATGCATTGCTACTTGTCGCTGCATCGAGAGAGGGTAATGATGTCTCTTTATGGCAGTACTTATCTTTTCTTTCATACAAAATTTTGAGCCATGTCTCAGGTTTCTATTATAGTTTTCTATGTTTAATGGTAACAGTCCTTCTGGGCACACATGGAAACCTCCAAAAGTGTCGTCACTTCCTATTGACTCCATAAAATCTGTCATGACCAAAATATTAGTATCTAAAATACAAATGAATGTATATTAGAAACACAAAAGTTTTTATACTTCTGAATCTTAATTTCTAAACTAAAAAGAACTTAAATGTTAACTTCTAATCTATAAGATTGTACACCTAATGCTTCGATACCAACTTGTCACACCCCAATTTTTATTTATTTTATTTTTTATTGGGAGTGTGAGGTAAAAGAAAAATCAAAACAAAAAATTTAAATATCAAGAAACATGAAGATTGAACATAAACTTCTATTTAAACCAAAGTACTTTATATTGTAATTTTACAAGCAAAATAACAGGAAAGTAACAGACTTTTAACAAAACATCCAAAACTATCCACAACTCGTTCTTCTTATTTCCTCGTCACAAACTAAACTTCAAATTCAAAACCTGCAATAAATTCATTGAGGGGTGGCACTACATGCTCAGTAGGGGTCCTATGTCTTATGTAATTAGCAAGATTTATAATGTACAATTTATGCAAGGCATGAATGAACTTCAATTCTACCCAACCCGTTAATCTATATAATAGGGCAAGCAAATCTACATGTCCCATACCATGCATTTTACCACTGTGATTTCGAATGTCCTATTATATAAACTAACATCCCTCTCAGTTATCCCATAATTCCCCTTTTGCTAATCATCTTGTCTACACCATTGATCTCCAAGCCCAAATCACCCAATCGACAACTATACCGCCGATTTCCTAATCTACTGTGCACATGGGCTCGCCTGAACTTGGTCCCTACAATGGTCAGACTCAACTACACAAAAGAACCTTCCCATTACCATATTTTCCATCATTTCTTTATCAACCCAAGAATTCCAACCACCACCAATAACACTTTAATTCTCACTATTTTTTTTCTTTGTCTACGATTTTTAGAAAACTAAAGCAATTTGAAAAACCTATGATACAAGAAGCATTAGGTAGTGCTATTTATAGGAAGCGAAAATCGGCAAAGATATAGATGAAAGCTTAATATTGTGCCACATAATTAGTCTATAGGTTGCTAGACTACTTGAGTGGCTTGAAAATAATTTGCCACCCCAAATAGCCTTATGTGTTGGCTTTGTAGAGTGCTTAGTGAGCACTCTACAATTAAGATTATATATATATAAACAGTCTCGATCTCTTGGACCACAGGAGTCCAAGAGATTGTGGATATTAATTCAATGGTTGAAAAAAGTTTTTTAAAAGGAGTGCAAGAGTGAGTGAACCATTGAATTTACATCTAATGGTGAGTGACCACAAATCTCTTGGACCCCTGTAGTCCAAGAGATCAAGACTGTATATATGAATACCTATTGTGTTTACACCTCCTACTTACATATCCCACCTCATGCTCAAATTGGATTTGAGGACTCTGTATTTGCAACACTTCAATCTTTAACAAAATGCTTAGTAAGAATAAAGGCCTTTCTAAAAGCTTTTGTAAAGTGTGTGTATATGTATATATATATATAAAGGCCTTTCTAAAAGCTACGTGAGATATATATATATTAAGAATAATATTACTCTTATCACATTTTGTATACCACATTTCCATACCATCTTATATGGCAGATGAGGTGGACAACCACATCAATTAAATTAATTTAACATTTTCTTTTCTTTTATGATTTATTGATACTTTTTAATGAGTAATGCTACACTTACCATATTTTTATCCCACACTTCTATACCACATGATTTGGCATGTCTATATTATATTCCACATCAATTAAATCAATGATGTGTATTTTAATTAAGACAATTAGAAAAACAAATACTTGAATAAATCATAAAAGAAAAGAAAATATTAAATAATTTTAATTGATGTGGTTGTCTACCTCAACTGCTACATAAGATGGTATAGGAATGTGGTATACAAATGTGGTAAGAGTAGCATTATTCCTTTTTAATTGATGTAGTTGTGCACTTCATCTGCCACATAAGATGGTATGAGAATGTGGTATACAAATGTGGTAAGTGTAGCATTACTCATATATTAATTATCAATTATATAGTTTTGAAAACTAATAATTTTAAATATTTAATTTTAAGAAATATTAATATACATATTTAAAAATATGAGGTTTCACAAAGAAGAAGGGGGGATGGATGGGTCTGGGTTTATGATGGGGGAGAAAAAAATTGTAAGATATCATCTTTCTTGGGGGAGTTAGTTGAAAGAAAGATGGGGAAGGTCTTTATGGTTGGTATGGTGGTGGGGTGGAGGGGGTGGTGGCTGGTCGGGCTGGGAAGGGAGAAGAAAAGAGGCAGGAGTGTGGTGGTTAAGGGGGGAAAGAGGGAAAAGAAATGCGTTGGTTTGGTCAGTTCCTACCATTTTTTTTTCTCTTCAGTTTTTTCAAAATAATAATATTTTATTCATACATTAATCAATTCAAAATTAAGAAAAGAAAAATGCGGGACCCATAAATGCTACATAGGCAACTAACAGAGATATTTGACAGAAACCCTAATGGCGGAATCACATTGTAACAAATTTAAAAGATTGAGATATGTGATTATAAAAATTAAAAAGATAGGGATTAACATGTCTTAAGGGTGTAACCACATGGTACTAAACTGTGATTAACCCTAAAAATTTTGATGCAAACCTAAAATCTAAAAAAAAGGCACGAATTTATATAAAAAGAGAAACCTGTTTAGAATTGGTATTAGGGTATTGTGTGATAGTGTATTAGGATGTACCAAGGGTATTTTTGGTAGTTAAATAGAGTGTACTTAGTTAATTTTACATTTTGATTAAAATATTAATGTGCACATAAATCATAGAGTGTACTCAGTTAATTTTAGGATTCATTTAGCATAACTCAAATTTTATTATATGAAACATAACTTCAAACATCACTAGGCACTAATAATTAAAGAATATCCAACACTTGATCATCAATATTTTCACATTAAAAAACTTACAAATATATATATATATATATGGATTTTCAACGCCTGTGAGGTCCACTATGCCACGTAGGATGTTGATTACGGTCAATAATTGGCCACCGTGAGTGTTTTTACCATAATGACCCTGCCACGTCAGCTTTTTTGACGGCATTTTGGATGGTGTTAATGGTAGGGAGGAAGTGGAACACAAAACTACGATCAAGGGGGTTAAGTGGGTGACAAGAACCGCCCCGAAATTTCCCGAAAACCGGAGTAGACCCCGTCTTTGTTCCGACATCACTCCGATGCTGGGCCCACTTACTAAGAACCGAGACTCTCTACCAAAATTTTGGCAGAGTCTCCTTTGTAAATTAAGCAAACCCAACAAAAATTTCAACCTGCAACATACATAAAATAATCCCAACCAGCAGCATGCTTTCATCATACAACAAAACATACTAAATGGCCTCCGGCCTCACAAGTAAAGTCTAACATGGGCGATAACAGAGCATCTACTGAATTTAGTTTACAACAACAGTTGAGTAGAAGAAATTACTCCAATCCTAACTAAGGAAGTTCACAGTTCGAGCCTCGTACACCACTTGCACGCTTTCTGGAGCGACTACTGGCTGGAGGGCGCAAAACAGAAAACATGTGAGCGGACAAAAACAAGATTTGCATTTAAAACAACATAGTAACCCCACTGAGTAAAAATAATGCTCAAGATATGCAGGTTTACAATTCATTATTTAATTACTCAAAAACATATTTCATTTAAACCCTTTAAAACCACAAAGCACTCCATCCATAAGCCTCATTTCCACAATTTTGCTGCTTCTATCAATCCACTGTATAGACTACTATTTCTTCACCCTCACAACTATACACATATATATATAACACTATACAATATACTCATCACACTACCTAGGTACTGGGGAAACAATCCAACCGGGGGATCGTTTGACTAGCCCGCAGGATTTTCAGGTGCTATCCTGCGTCTAGGGATGAGCGGTCCAACCGGGGGACGAAACTCCATAGCTTACACACCGGAACATCCAGTTCCATGTGTAGCTCCAATACTAAGTCCTACTCACGCATACTGGATCATCACACACCGGAACATCCAATGCCATATGTGATGATCCCAAACAATATACAGTCTTCCCATACATTGGAATATCCAACGTCGCAAATGAAATGTGTCTCACAAGTCGGAACATCCAACTCCACGTGTGAGACTGGTAACCTATTCTTCCCACACGCCGGAACATCCAACACCACGTGTGGGAAGTCTAATAACTGGGGAAGGTAATTACATAGTGTAATCATACAACTTCTCTCAACAACCCCTCATATTCAAGTTCTTCCACAACTCACCTCAACATCCCAAATATCCCACTTATAGACAATATATATATATATAACTTCCACAAAATTCAAATAAAATATACTCTCGATACCCAAATATGCCAAACCCACAATATATTGCCAAAGTGCTATACAAACATCAAATTCAACCCATGAATATAATATATATTCAATAAACCATTAAAAATATTATGCATAAATCTTTCATCAATAAAACCATGCATATGATTGAAAACGAAGTCCACTCATAAGTATTCCCACGTTGCCTGACCACGAGAAGGTCCTGCCTGCTGAGTATGTGTAGTCGGAGTACATATTTCGAGATACGAACCTTTAATTAATATAAAATTACTTCGAAGCGGAAATCACAAATTAAATACTTAAATCCCCAAATTCCTAGTACATGTACGTTGAAGGAGGTATCCTAAGGTCCGGTTACAGGTTTAGGAATCGCTCACGATTGTACGGTTATCGCTAACCCACAAACTTCGAATTATTAAATCGGAACATTCGGGGCTCCGATTCATGATCCGTGAAGTCCTACATGATCCTAGGAATACCTAGAACAACATATTTTAATTGAGAAACGATCCAATGGTCAGAACCTATTGAACCTGGATAACGCACAATATGCGGAACTCCGTTCTATAGTCAAACGACGTCCGAATTGAGATTTGCGAAATCCCACACACTCGTGACAACCTGAGGATCTCATCGGGACAAAGTACAATTTCACCACCCTCGCCCACGTGTGGCCACACACCGGCATCGCGTGGGTGTGTAGAGTAAATTCCAGCGACGGAAAAACTCCACACCCTAGCTCACCCTTCCTACCCTAGCTTCTACTCGAGGTCAGGATCACATCATTCAACTACGAGGAGGTCCAATTCGGACGGAAATTGGCTGGAATTTCACTTTGAAATCCAGCCAAAACGTAGGTTTACAAAATTGTTTCTACACATCAAATTGATCCAATCCTATCCCAAAAACAGCTAGAGCTCAGAAAATGGATGAGAAACCTCACCCTATTCACCGGGTTTGGGCGGCAGAGACGACGGCGCCACGACAACGATTCACCGGTTCAAACCTGTCGAGATCGTGGCCTGGATTCGTGGTTTCCGATGGGAAAAACTGGCGAGTCTTAATCGGGACGTCGAGGGGAGTTGATCGGGACCGGTGGTGCGCCCAGTCGTGGCCGGTGCTAGGAGAATCGAAGAGAGAGAGAGTTGGTGTCGAGGAGAGAGAGAGAGAGATCTGATCGCGCGAAGAGAGAGAGAGAGAGAGAGAGAGAGAGAGTCGAGGTGAAAAATCTGATTTTTACCAAATTTTTTGAATTAATTACAGTTTTGCCACTGAAAGTGTTTTGATCGCCAAATCTTCTTTACAGCTCCAATTCAAGCCTACTGCGTGTCTACGAATTCATCTCAATACAACCTACCCAAAAATACCAGTCGTGGTCCCAAAATCCTTCTGGATAAGAAAATGACCAATTTACCCCTACCCCAAATCACTTTAAATAAATTAAAATAGGAATTAAATTTGGAGTCGGGGTGTTATAGTGGGTCATTTTAACTTTGGAGGAATTAAGTGAGATTTGACCGAAGTTTCAGAGAGTGCTACAGTAAATAATCCTTTAAAATATGTGTCAAGTGCCATTATTATCTATTACTTTTTATATTTAATATTTTAATTCGAAAAAACATTTTCACGAGTGGCTCAGTTGCTTTTTCACCAGCTATGAGTTGATGAGCTCAGGTCTTATATTCTTCAACGTGCGAGCTCAGTTTTTCATCCCTAAATCAACGTTTTTTCGTCGGAAAAAGATTTTACATAAATCTGTCTCTACAGGTGCGGAGTAGAAATTTCATTCCAATATAACGAGTATAATACTACCGTAAGAGCATTGTTTTATGTTTCTTTTCTTTGTCAACTTTATAACCCAAACTAAATCCACCATTTAAAATAAATATTATATCTAAACAAGTAATAAAATAAAAAACTACTCAATATATATAATTGAAAATATAATCAACCAGATTAAGATATGTAATAACACAAGTGTAATACAACTTAATAACTTATATCATACAAACATACGTATACTTAAGAATGTAAATCTCTCCTCTCGTAGATTTTTACGTTTCCTCCAAAGCTGCAAGCATGAAAAGAAAGAGACTGGCCCCAAGCCACTCCCCAAAGAGCATTGAATCTGATCGACCTACAAAACAAGAAGAAGACCATGAGGAGAAGCCCTATATTCTCCATCTGCCAGACCACATAATAGTGGAGATCTTCTGCAAAATCCCAACAAAAAAGCTCATACAATTCCGGTGCGTGTGCAAGTCTTGGCGCTGCTTGCCCTCCGATCCCCAGTTCACCAAAGACTTGTTTTCTCGAACTCCTGCTCGCTTTCTGATCCAAGGCAGGTTATCCCGCATAGGCTTGTCGACGAGCCTCTTCTTGGTGGACTTCAACAACTCCGTCACGTTGAAGCTTTATAAAGACCAAAATTCCCAAACTGTCCGTGTAAACAACATCGTGGGTTCATGCAACGGCGTCATCTGCGTATTATAAAAGCAAAGGGGATTGCCGAGTCTTTACATATCCAATCCCATTACTCGGGAGTCTTTACCTCTTCCAATAAACCCTGTGGATAAGCAAATTGGTTTCACAAGGCTTTGGGGGTTTGGGTATTGTCCCATGCGTGATGTCTATAAAGTGGTTCTGATTCAGATTGCAAATGACTGGTCTAAGAAACCGGAAGTAACAGTTATGACGATTGGTTCTGGTATTTGGAGGGGCCTTGGGAATTATGCATACCATATTGCATACCATTTTGCGGATCAGCCATATGGGGTTTATCTTAATGGATTTCTTCATTGGGTTGGTTACAGAGGGGAGAGCCCCGATTTCATATGTGCTCTTGACTTGGAATGTGAGTGTTTCCAGCAAATTCTACTACCGCCTGGTTGTTGTTTGAGTTAGACAGCACCTCCTAGTTTCGAGCTTGGAGTCTTGAAAGGTCGGCTCTCTATAACTGTTCAGATGCTTAATATTATGATTGTTTGGGTGATGAAGGATTATGGCGTTAAAGAGTCTTGGACTCCAGAGCTTAGGATTATTATCCGCGGCCTGTTTTTTTGGTCTCTATCTTTTCCTAAAGTGTTGAATCTTACAGAAGAAGGGGAAGTGTTGTTGTTAGATAAGTCTGACTTGCACGTAATTTTGCAAGTAGAACAAAGGGATTTGTGAGGGTTGAGATTGATAGGGTTCCCTTGGTGGGTCATGCAAATGTCCACATTCCAAGCTTAGTTTCTCTTGAGGATGTTATAAAGGGTTAGTGGATGGTAATATCATGTGTCATATAGCTAGTTTCAAGCATTTGCTCTTTCAAGTTATGTTCGTTTTGGGGGTTATTTTTCTTACTGATATGATGCTTAATTACTAAGTTTTACTATTGCCAATTAGTTGCAAATAATCCTTGGTGTTAATTTGCATCCGTTCAAA
This sequence comes from Prunus persica, assembly GCF_000346465.2. Classification (NCBI taxonomy): domain Eukaryota; kingdom Viridiplantae; phylum Streptophyta; class Magnoliopsida; order Rosales; family Rosaceae; genus Prunus; species Prunus persica. Next base: position 13,901,990 of record NC_034009.1, read on the forward strand.
TTTCGATTGCTTTTATGTTCGTACATATATATATATATATATATTTTTAATTTATCTAGATTCTAGAGATAAGTTTAGTCGTTCATTGGATGCATGTTGCAGGTGGGAGGCTTAGTTGATTAAGGTGGTAAACCCCTTCATGTTTCTATTTTTGTGATTTTTAAAAATGAAGAGCTAAAATGAAACAAATTGGCTATATTTCCTTTAGTATCTTTTTCGGTTCAACCACATAAATCTACCTAAATTTTTAGGTCATTTTCGGATTAGCTATGAACTTCTCAACATTTTAACTCATACATGAACTCTCGAAAAACCTACATATATATTCACCATTGTTAGCCAATCCGGTATTAAATGTTAAGTACGAACGTGGGTCCCACATTTCACTCATAGGGCCCATTTAAGACTGCTTCAATAGGCAATACTCCTGCTCATAATTGGTTGGTTTTATTTGAAGCACTATTGTTAGAGCATCTCCAACCGATATGTCAAATTGCTACATAGACATAAAATGACAAAAATTAAAGGTTAAAGTTACTCCAACCGTATAGTCAAATCCTACATGGATTTGAAAGTCGAAAGAAATATGTCAAAAATAACATATCAAAAAGCTTGATGTCAAATATTATTTTAATATATTTTTAGTTATAGACGGCACTATCATTTACTCTCTTTTAAAACTTATCATATGAGCCCCATTTGCTTTTAAAAATGTAATAAAATAATATGATATTTGGCATTCCAAGTGAAGTTAAATTTTAACAAAGTGTCAAACTGCATAAGCAATCAAATTCAAATTTAACATTTTGCATTTGATATCTCCCTTGGAGATGCTCTTAGAAGCAGCTCTAGGTACTCCTCTACAAACCGCTTTTATGACCCATAAGAACTTTTAAATTGTTCTATCAAACGCAGTCAAAAGTGGTTTTGGCTGTCATAAATAGGTTTTCGTCATTCCAGAAGTACTCCTAAACTTTCATTGCACTTTATTTTTCTACAATATGGGAAATTTACATAAATACCACATAAACTTTTTGGCATGTGTGCCATTACCACTTAAACTTTTAATTTTTATTTTTAACCACCTAAACTTTGTAAAGTGTTACAATTCACTACCTATATATAACTCTGTTAAAGTTTCCATTAAGTCAAGTGTATTTTTAAGGGCATTTTTTTCAATTTCACTATAACTAAAACACAAAAAATTTAAACATTAAAAAAAAAAAAATTAAAGGAAAAAAAGGGAGCTGACCTAATTATCCCACGACCTCCACCACCCCTTTCCTACACCAATTCTACCGCATTGCTCCATATCTTTCTTCCACTTGATCTCATACTGCAATGGTCGTATCATTGAATCAGTTGCCTTCGTGAAATTGTTGGCTTATTGAGTAACAGCTATTGAGCGAATAAAAAAAAATTCACATCTATAGCTAGAATTTGAATTTTATTATAGTTGTACTAGATATTCCAAAAAGGGTGTAAACATCTGCAATTTGAGAGGGTGATCGAAGGGGTTAGTGGGGACGAAAAGGTTTTGGAATGGCTTGGGGAGTCATGGGATACTTATGTTGACTTTTTTTTAAAAAACAAATTTATGTTTGTTCATTTTTAAATTGAATTATTTATACTAACACCCCTTGAGGTTTCTTGTGTTTTCACAAAACCCCTCTTAGGTCTCAAAAATTATACGAACACCCAATGAGGTTTCAATTTGTTTTCACAAAACCTGTTTTCGTTGATTGTTTGTCAAAAAATTGATGATTTCATTGAAAGCGAATTTATGCAAATGACAAAATTAACCTCAATGAAGTATATGCAATCTAATCCTCAAAGGTCTACTTTGTCATTTGGAGAATATATATATATTTTGGTATAAAATCATCAATTTTTGGATGAAAAATGAATGAAAAGGAGTTTTGTGAAAACAATTTAAAACCTCAAGGGGTGTTCGTGTAATTTCTAAAACTTCAAAGAGTTTTGTAAAAAAACCGAAAACCTTAATAGGTGTTAATGTAAATAATTCTTTTTAAATTTTTAGTTATGGTATTTGAAAAACTTTCCAAAATAAAAATGATGGAAATGCCTTAACTAAAATATCACATATGCAGTATATGACTTGATTTAACAGAATTTTTAATGCAGTTAGACATAGGTGGTGAATTGCAATACTTTAAAAAGTTCAAACAGTTAAAAAATTCAAATTAAAAGTTTATGTGATAATTATGCACATGCCTAAGGGTGATTAAAAATTAAAAATAAAAATTTAAGTGGTAATTATGTACATACCTAAAAATTCAGCTGGCATTTATGCAAATTTCCCTATAGTTTATCTAGAGATAAAGGTCAGTCCTTTCCGTGGATGAATGTTGCAAGAGGGAAGCACCTAGTTGTTATTTTGTCCTTGACAAGAGTATCTAGACCAAAGATATTGGATGCCCAAAGATACTATTCGGATGGTATGGGCAGATTGTTTAATAAAAATGGGTTTTGGTTGTTCAAATTAAAATGCTACAACTTTTGCCTCTTGAACAATTTTTTGAAGGATTTTGTGATGTTAATTTGGGCGTTAGTGTGTTTGTAATTGTGGAATGGGTCTTGTGTGCACCTTAAAAACCCCTGCTTTTGTGTTTCGATCCGCTTTGCAAAAGCCCAAAAAAATAAAACCAGACCTGTTTTTTCTGTTCCATTGAATTACAAGAGCCCAAAATGAAATTTCATTATATGAAACAGATCTTAAAACATCAGTAAAAGCTCACAAATAAAGAAAGAAAAGATTTCTTTTATTATTTAACATCAATATTTTACATATAAAATAATCTCCTTCAATGTTTGCACTCAACTGGAGGGCCTTGTGGGAAGCGTTTTAAGTCGGTGCAATAGTTGTAAATCATGAAATATTTCTGAACCCATCTGAGACGTCTTCTGCTGGGAGCATCAAGCGCATTGGTATGCCACTCAGCGAAGGAATTGGATGTTTTCGATTCCATGACATTGAAATTCCTGTAGTATGCTGTGAACGGTGCCTTTGACCAGTCCGTTTTAACCAAGCCTCCTCTGGTGGCCCAGTCGTCGGCGTTCCAAAGGCTTGAGTAAATCCTCATGGGTTGGCTCTTAGGGAATGGGACACCAACTGACTCGGCGTTGTTGAATACTCTAATAGGAATGTTGTCAACCAAGAAGCTGCAAGTAGAGAAGCAAAAAACCCAATTAAAACCCAATATATCTACTTATTATAATTCTGGATATGAGTTATACTTTTGGTGAAACAATTAAAACCCCTAAACCTAATCTTCAATTGTTAACCTGGTTTATTTTTAAGACCGAAATCCGACATCGCAACATGCACGAGACAAATTTGACTTTAGAAATTAACTGGTTAACGAAAATTGAAAACATTTGCAACTACATAATTGAAATTGTCAAAATTGAAGTTCGACTTTTGTTGTTTCGATTTCAAAACTTAACGAATTCTTTTTTTATGTTATATGTTGTATGAATGGGAACAACGAGAGTCGAACTTTTGACCGGCTAAAAACCTCCACTATATGTTAAAAATGGTACGGAGGCTAAACCAATAAGTATGAATGTTAGTGAACATATGAATGGATTATTTCTTACATTATATGTTGGGGTTTCCAGATGACGGAGTAGGTGTGAAAGTTTCTTGAGGGATTAAACCAGAGATAGAATTGTTGCTCTCTGTTTCCCTTGCCCTGAGTGAAAACATTGGTGTGCAAAACGTAAGGATCGCCACTGAGATTTCCCAAGAACTCGAAGTCGATTTCGTCGTGGGTAGGGCCTTGAGAGGACAACTACATGAAAACGAACACAAACACAAACAGTTGATTAAAATTCTTGTCTGCATACAGTAAAACAAGAGATCTTTTTGTAGCCTCACTATCATGCAAGGGGTAAAGGGTTAACAATTATGCATGGAAATATATAGTTGAAAACGAACTTTTTAACCTCGAGTGAATTTTGACTTAAAGGAAGCCAAATGGCTCTCTCGTGAATGTATAGTAACTTTCTTTCTTTTTATTTTTTATTTTTTAAATTACAGAATTTGTCCACAAACTTGAACTTCTTTTTTCTGTCTCTTTCCTTTGAAGATGTTTCAATACGACGAGCATAATAATACAAGTGGGCCATTAGAATTCATGTCAAGCTACATAGACGTAGAAAATGTGTGACTTTATCCAAAAGAAAAAATAAAATAAGGCCTGACTTTTTTATGGGTCCCACGTAACGTGGACCCCACCACGTCACATGATAGAGGTGGAAAATTGAAAAATTGAGTTATATAAGCTATAAAAAAAAAATTTAATAATTAAAAAAAAAAGGGGAAATGTGCAAGTTTCTTTTTTCTTTTTCTAGTATGAGTGTATGAGTATCAAGACATACGTAATATGCAGTGACGGTGCCGGCAGAGTTGCCAGGAACAAGCTTAAGCTGCATATCAATCCTCCCAAATAGGTACTCTTTCTTGGACTGAAACCCAGAGCCAGAAACTTTGTCCAAGGATAGAGACAGAAGCTGGCCTCCCTTGAATATTTTGGGTCGGTTACCTCCCCATGTTAGGTCAAAATCTTGATAAAAGTTTCCCGCATAAGTTGCTACCATTAAAGAGCTAAAAACTAATCCCACCAACAAAACCAAACTCAACCCATTACTAGAAATCCCCATTTTTGCACAGAGAGAGAGAGAGAGAGAGAGAGAGAGAGAGAGAGAGATGGTTTGTGATTGTGTGATAGGGTTTTAGAAAGAGGTGTATTTATATAGGAAGGAAGAGAGCCAGGTTGTTGTGTAAATGAGATAATGGTAGGGGTGGGGCACTTGTGAGCAATATTAACTCGGGGAGCCAAACACAAAAGGAGAAGCCAGCTAAGCACAAAATGAAAGCTGGAAACTTTTGTTTGGGCATGAAGGGAGAGGGTTTAGATTTTTGGGTTTGTTTTTGGCTGTAGCTAAAGCTTAGCTATTAAAATGATGAATTTGTCCCCAGGATGCATGATGGCTGATTGGTAGGACCTCATCTCTTTTGGTATGATTTAAATTTTGGTGGTGGATGACAACTTGGTGTGGTATGGGAGAATAAAGTTTCCCTAATGTATTCTTTGGGACCATCAATCGTGTATTTGGGAGAGGGAGGGAAGGCTTCCCATTAGGAATTTGACAGTTGGCAAAATAATATCTGAGTCACCAGCTTCTGTGTCATGAGTGTTTAAAGGACATGGCTTGATTTTTTGAAACAAGGGTTTTGATTTCAAGCGGCTGTATTTCAATTCACAAAGACCATCAGTTCAGAAATTGGTTAAAAATTCAATTGTCTTTGCCTGTTTACAGCATATATAGGTTTGATTTTTATGAGCTGCAAGCTTGATTTGTTTTTATTAGGTGCTTGAAAGTGATCTCAGACCTAATGGTCACGATACATACCATCTCAGCAATTATTGATTCCCAAATCCATATATATCATTTCTAATTTCTCTCTATTTTCTTGCAAACACCATTGTATTTTTAAGTGCTATTTTTAATGATTTTGATTTATTAGCCAGTGATCGTAAGTTCAAACTTTTATGAGACTTTGATAATGTATGTGAGAAAAACTCCCCCTCTATTTTATTAACGTCCTCACACACACACACACTCTCTCTCTCTCTACAACCCATCATGGTGGCCATGGTCTGTCAAAGGAAAGGAGAAGGGCAATTTTTCTTTTTTCCTTTAAAAAAAATTAGGGATGGATAAGGGTGAAATTGGGTTCATAGTACACGATAAAAATTGAAGGTTTTGAGACCAACCTCAGAGGTGGCAATAAAGCCATCCATTCCAAAGTTGATGGTCCAACATTTGACAGGGAAAAATCTCCCAAAGGGTCCCTGGAACTGTGGGGACTTTGCATCGGTACTATCACATATTCCAAAGTAGCATGGATACTTGGTTATAAAACTTCAAATTTTAAAGTTCTACTTCAATTATAGCATTTTCTTAGACTTGACAACCTGTTGTGTTTTAGTGTACGTACTAGTTTGTGTTCCTATTGTGAAAAATAATCCCAATCGGGCAATGAAGCCAATCGATCTAGAAAGAAAGTGTTTGAAACTTAATAATGTTCAGATCAATTCAGTTTAATTGCGCTTGATCGCAGCAACTAATTAGTCGCTCAAGCTATAGCCATAATGCAACGGATTATTATAAATTTATATGACATGAGGACCTTTTGCTAATGGCCAGGAAATAAGAAATTATGATGGTGGTGGTGACAATAAGTGAATTAATATACAATTCTCTAGCATATATTACAGACATCTATAAATGCCCAATTGCTGGATGCAATAATATTATTCTGAGGACTGATTAGCTGTTAAACATGATTCATGTCTAATATAATTAACCTGATTCTCTCACTTTGCAACTTGTAGTAGGAAGAGCGAGAAAAGTAGGCTAGTAAAGATGCCTATTCATTTCTTAACCTTTATGATATCTCTCCTCCTTTTTCCCCCTTGCTTGATAGAGATCTCTCTCCTTCCTCTTAACATGAGCTAGCTAGACCATACAAAAGGAGCAATTCTATTCTTATTCAAACGTTTAATTCCGTTGGCAAAGTGACTTTGGCTTCTTCAAATTAAATGACATGCATATAGAGTGATGAGTTTGGTAATTCATTATTTGGCAAATAATACTCTTTTTCTCTTTTTTAACAAACGATATGATATATATAATGTACGTTTTATAATGGATACATCCAAACAACGGGTCAATACACCCACAAGAAAGTTATACTACAATTAGGTATCGAACTCATCACAATATATATCGTTTTCGCCATCCATCTTAGTCGAACCTGAGATTTCCTCCAACTAACTGGAGACAAATACCACTAAATCAAATACTATTTAATCAATAATACTCAACTCAGCTAATGTGTATACATATAATATGTATGAGAAGGGCAATGGCTCAAAATGGTTAAAGCTAGCTGTTAGGACTATTGAATGGACTGAGCTGGTGATAGACACATTGCTGTTCTCTTTGTTAGTAATTAATTACTTCACCAAGAAAAAGGAACTCCAGCTCAAGCTTATTCAAGTTTGCAAGACACACTTTGGGGTAACATCAAGGCCTTCCCTTGCCTCATTGAAGCTAATGATTACTTTACAACAAATCTTGGCTTTAATTGGAGTAATTTAGGTTGCCATCCATTATATAGGCAAGTTTGATGATTAATGCTTGAAAAATTAGAGCATGCGTGCACCCAACTCTAATCTAATCATTTAATTACCATGTTTAGTTTGGTTTGGATGCATCCATATAGAGCTACATTTCTATTACTCTATCCCCAATATTTTAAAGCATTTGTTCATTTTGCAATTATATTTAGTATCATTGGCTGGCGTACTCAACAAAATGAGAGAGAATCTTGACATAGTTTAGTGGAAAACTCAAAACCAAATATTTGGGAGGCATGTTTCATACTTGGTGTTGTGTACTATACGTCACATTTCGTATGAACCCAAAACTAAATTCTTTTTTTATTTATTTAATAAATACCACGAGATGTCCACACACCGGAAGAGTAGGATTAATTCCCGTTCGAGGTTTGGCTTGCCATTAACCACAAAGTGCTTCCAACCCCTGCCATTAAGGCACTAAATAGCTCGTCAGTTGAAAGTGACAATTTATCAACCGCACCACATCTTATGGTTCAAAACTAAATTTTTTTAAATTGGAACAAATATCACCTTTTTTTTTTTTTTTTTTCAACAAATATGGAGGTGCCAATAAAATTCTCGAATGTTGAATGGAGAGATGAATAGGTAAGAGCCACAGGCTCCACCAACCGAATTAGTCATGAGCCAAGATAGGGTAGAGCGGCGGTGCATAGTTGTTAGTATTTATTAGGAGTGGAGTGGGGGCATATGATTCATGAAGATTTGTTTGTCAAAAGAAATTCTTTATTTTTTTGAAAAAAATAAAGAGAGATTCCCTATGTAATTGGGATTCTCACATTCGACGCGTGATTTTTTTTTTCCCAATGATTTGAAACATCCATCGCCATCACTCCATCATCTAACTACTCTAATTATTAAGCACTTTGAACGACCACTTTCAAACTCCTATTCTCCAATAACAATAATACAAGAACAATAATAGTAGGCAATCGACTTTGACATATTATCTGATTCTCATAAAAAAAATTTGTATATACACATAAATGTGAGTCACTAACACTTTTAATTCATAGTTTGTAATTATAAATAGTATCTCCAATTGTCACATGAATATAAAACGGTAAAAATTAGACCGACGGATACCCTCGTGTTCAGAACTGGCCTAATCCATAATTGGAGGTGCAACCGTCCTGCATCATGATATAGCCCTTAAAAAAATTATTTATTTTAACGTAGTCATATTTGCGTAACTGTATCTATAGATAATAACGACACCAATACTTCACACCTGCAACAGTGGTGCAAGCTGTTTTAATTCATACCCAACCCAAGTTGGAAACCCAGCAAAGAGCATGGTTTTATTAAGTACTTCAGCTTTTCATTAATTTTTTTCTTCAATCATTTTTTATACACAGAAAATAAATGACATTTTGGAGATGCCTAAACTTTTTTTTAGGGCTATAAAAAGTTTCATTTTTTAATATTATGCACGCGCAAATAAAATATATATATATTTTGGAGCTATCATACATAGGGGAGACGATGGTGGAAGCTGACATGTAGGGGTGGGCATCGGGACCGGAAAACCGGAACACCGAACCGAACCGGTAAAAAAAAACCAGAAAAAAAACCGGTTGACCAAAAAAGTCAACAAACCATACCGGAACCGGACCGAACCGGTTCCAACCAGTTCCGGTTCCGATTTTACATCTCTCCGCACCGGACCGGACCGAACCGGACCGGTCATATATTTTATATTTATATTTTAAAAAAATTTTAAAATCTAATGCCATATTTTAACTTTTATAATCACTAATTTTCCAAGTTCAACTTCAAAAAATTTCTAAATGTATGAATTGGATTATTTGTTCATTTTTAAGCTAAAAAAATAAGTTATTTATTATAATTTTTTTCTTAAAAAAATAAAAAATAAAATATAAAAAAATAAATTAATAATCCGGTTCAAAACCGAAACCGGTCAGAATCGGACCGGAACCGGTTAGAACCGAACCGGCCGGTTTTTGCAATTTTTTTTACCTAAACCGGACCGGTTAAATAATACCGGTTTCGGTTCTAGTTTGAGGTGAGAACCGGACCGCGCCCACCCCTACTGACATGGAGGGACTTATTTTTTATGCCCAAACTTTGGTGAAGCGTTTTCCTGAAGTTCTGTTTATGCATACTCCAGATCAATCTAATGGTGCAGCTTTGCTAGGTTTGGTTTCAGAGTGGGTTGGGCTCACAATTGGACCAAGTTGGACCATAGTGGCTCTTCAATTTTTATTTTTTTATTTTTTGAAGATCTTGTCTATTGAGATGGGAGATAACATATTAAACTTACACACACTACACTCCAGATCAATCTAATGGTGCAGCTTTGCTAGGTTTGGTTTCAGAGTGGGTTGGGCTCACAATTGGACCAAGTTGGACCATAGTGGCTCTTCATTTTTTATTTTTTTATTTTTTGAAGATCTTGTCTATTGAGATGGGAGATAACATATTAAACTTACATACACTACACGAATACTAGGACTCAAACTCAGAACCTATCCTGAAGGAGCAATTGCTCCAAACCACTATACTAGACCAGAGTGGCTCTTTAATATTTTAGCACAACATGTAAACGTTAACCTTCATATTTAATAAAATAATCCCATAGTTTTAGCAATAGTAAAAATTGTTCCAACCGAGTAATTAAATTTTACAGGGGCTTGAAGGCAAGAAGCTTGATGTCAAAATTGACATCCCCCTTTATGTCAAGGGTCCTACTCTCCTAAAAAACACTCTAGAGCCGTTTTCATTTTGAGAGGGGAGGAAGCCACTATTCTTCCTCCCACCCCCTTCTCCCTTCCTCCACCTTCTCCCTTCCTCCACCTTCTCCGAATCATAGTCTAAAATATCAATAATTTAGAGGATATTATCATTTTTCGGGTCGAGGATATTTTGGAACGTATCCATACACATATCGTATAAATATCGATAATATCAGAAAATATCAATGTCGATAATTTCTCTCACATTTCAGGAATATTTGGCCAAAATATCGCTAGTATCGATAATATTGAGATGATGAAGACAATGAAAAATTTGAAGAGTTATTTACACTAACACCCCCTGAGATTTCTTGTGTTTTCACAAAACCTCGTTTCGTTGATAATTTGTCCAAAAATTGATGATTTCATTGAAAAAAAACTTATGCAAATGATAAAATTAACCTCAATGAATATGCAATCTAATCTCAAAGGCTAACTTTATCATTTGGAGAATTGTTTTGTATAAAATCATCAATCTTTGGATGAAAAATCAATGAAAAGGAGTTTATTAAAACAATTTAAAACATTAGGGGGTGTTCTTATAATTTCTAAAACCTGAAGGAGTTTTGTGAAAGTCGAAAACCTTAGGAGGTATTAGTGTAAATAACTCAAATTTGAACCTTATAGGAACTCTATGTGGTACTAAGTCACTCATGTATCTTATCATGCAATGTATAAAGAGTAAAATATTGTAGTAAATCATTATAAATACACTACTACATTTTCCACTTTGCGCAACGAAGAAACTTTCGTTGCGCAAAGTAGCATTTCATCGCATATCAGAGCAACAAATAATTCGTCGCGCAAAGATCGTAAAGAAAGACTTTGCGCAACTAAGTTTTTCAATTGATTGCGCAAAAATGAGCGACGGATGCATTCGTCGCACCAAATATTTACGGACAACAGAGTCCTTGGTCTCATAATTATTTACGTGACGAAAACATTTGCGTTGGCGAAATATTAGCACGACGGAACACGTTAGTGTCGTAAAATTTTGCGCAACGAAAAAGGGCCGTTGCGCATTTTGTCTCATAGGGGATTGCGCGACCAGATAAGCGCAACGGAACACGTTAGTGTCGTAAAATTTTGTGTGACGAACAAGGGCCGTCGCTCATTTCGTCTCACAGGGGATTGTGCGACCAGATGTAATGCGCGACGACAAGTTTTTGTCGTGCACTTTCTTTTAGCGAGATGAAAGTTTTTGTCACGCCAAAAAAAAAAAAAAAAAAAAACTTGCGTGACGAAATATGTTTTGTCGCGCAAAACTAAAATATAATTTTTCGATTAAATTTTTTTTTTTTCGTTTTGTAAAAAAAAAATTTGTTTGTTTCTTTTATTGCAATGAAAAAATGTAATGAAGAGATAAATTGTGTTATAAAATAATATAAAGCTATACAAGAGAATTTTTTAAAATGTAATTAAGAAAATAAATGTATAAAATACAACAGAAATCTTTAAAATGTAATTAAAAAAGTAAAAAACTAATGAAATAAGTTTCCAAAATCGACGTGGTCTTCAGGCGAATGCGGCACAGCAGTCTGGACATTGTCGATAGGGGCAGAGGTGTGGTGGCTATGCTCAGGTTGGATGGGCTCAGAGGTTGACGAGGGAGTAAAAGGCGGTATGGGAACACCAGCTTGGGCGAGGGACTGTAGAAACTGTATCATCTGGGCCATCTGGGTCGCCTGACTGTTTGCCTGCAACGAAGAATGGGGTCTAGGTTCCCGCCGCCGAGCATTCCCCATCCCTCGACAATATGTCCCTGGCCGCCTCTCGAGAGTTTGATCCAAGGTTTCCGTCAGTATCTGAAACCCTGCATCCTGTGGAGGATCCATAGACTCTAGCGGCGTATCGGGAGGAAGCTGGGAGGCGGACTCTTGAAAAACCAACTGGCTCTTCTCCATCATCGTCGTCTATTTAACATAACATAAAATATTCTTATAATAACTATGAAACTTGAATGTGTAATATCATAATTAAGATTAAAGACTACTTACATGAAGGGACTCAGCCAACTCATTCCCAGGGCGAACATAAACGTCGCCAAAGACGTCAATCTCAGGGAATTTGGACCCTCCTGAATTGAACAATTCCAAAAAAATGTTTGTATGAAAAAAACCAATTAATATTAAAAATATATTAAAAATTAAATAAAAACGACTTTATTATTACCTGTTGCCGCTCCTCCATCCTATGGGAAAAGGGCCTGGAACCTGAATGGTGGAGACGAGTCTTCTTCACCTTATTGCCCTTATTTGCTTTAGCCTTCTTCTGTGATACAAAAAATAAAACGTATTTGTTGAAATTTAAATGAAATATTAAAAATTAAATAAACATTCGTAAAAAACGTGTAATAATTATCAACTAGCGATAAGAAATTACCACAAAATCGGCCTCCTGAAAATGACCGCAGAGCCACTGCTAACTATCTTCTCGTCCCTCAAGCTCCTTCGGGCAACCCTCGTGAAGAGCAACCTGCGGATCATCATATGTCTGAAAATGGTGGTGCAGGTCGCACTTCCACTGCTTATGCCTCTCAGCAAAGAGTCTGTGATGTACGCCAACATCTCGTCGTCGATGTCCTCCAAATTGTAGTTCATCTGCATTAAATTCTTACATACATGAAGTATTAAAAATATATAAATGTGAAGGGAAAACAATTAAAAAGTAAGAAACATACTAAAAGTTGGGAGCGCACCGCTATCCGCATCTCATCAGGCATGGCCTTCCAAGACTTCCATTTCATCGGGCAATCGGTCCGAACGACGTGACCAATGTCGTGGGCCAATGAGCTATGCTGGTCCGCCGTTGGTGCAGCCCGATGCAGCTCGTCGTATCCGATGTTGATACTATTGTTGGTCACCCGGGTAACCTTCGCTGTCTTCAATTGGCGACAAGGTCCCCTGGTGTGCTTCTTGGCTGCAAAGAAATATAAATGTAACGTTAAATAACAAATTGTACTAAAATCTTGGTTTGAAACAGCCATATATGAAGGAAATATTTACCTGGTTGTAACTCCGATGCACCTGCAGCGGAGCTCGAAGTGGTGTCGGCCATGCTGGGGGGCGGTGACCCCGCCTGGAGCTAACAAGCTGCGCCACTGACAACGTAGATGACGCCGGCACATGGGGGACCCAGGGACAAACCGCCATGGCATGCACCTGTACTGGAGTAGTGGCAGCTGAGTTGTAGCGAGGGAGGCAAACTCGGTGCAGTCGTCACCGCCTTACGACTTCTAATAAGGCCTGACATCTGCAAAACTGAACAAGCATTCAAAGTTAAAACCTCCTTGGCCAAAAATTTATTTAAAAAAAAGAAAAAGAAAAACCTCAATAACTAATGAAGAACAAATTCAATATTAAATATATTCAATCACCAAAATACCAATAACTCAAATGCAGAAACTCATGGATTCCAACAACAGTCTGTTTATCTAATTTCCAACAACAAATACACTAAAAATTTGCGAACAACATATATGCATGATTTGACTAAACAATCAAATAAGAGAATAATAATATGTGAGCTATTTTTCAACTGTATTTTTGATAATGTATATTCTAAAAAAAATAATTAAAATTTAATAAAATTCTAATGTTAGAAAATCCTAGAATTATCTTTAATAATAAGTGAAAATGATAAATAAAGAATTGAATTGTGTTGGTTAATTGATAAACTGAACAAGTATGCATCTAAGAATAGTTTTTTATACATACACAATTTTTAATGTTTATTATAACAACAAAACCTACAATTATCTGAAAGTAATATTTAATTAAAACAAGATTATAAAATAAAATAAAAATGTTAGCACACTTTTCCTTCCTCCTTCTTCTCGACTTTTCTTCCCCCAACTCACAGACTCCCTACCACCCACCTCCCCTGTTTTTTCACTCTCACTCTCTCATCTCTCTTCCCCCAACTCAAAAAAATTCTACGATAATTGAAACACCAAAATAGCAAAAATACAACATGTGAAAACAGCAAAAAAATCACACTGAAACACATAATTCAAACCACCACAATAACTATAATCCTCAATTTTTTCAATTGAAACATAAAACCCTAACCAACCATCAGACTAAGCAATTTCAACAGTTAACAAAATAAATACATAAATTGAAAGAAAAAAAATTCACCCGAATATATTTAAAATTGAAAAAAACAAAACAAATAAAAACCCTAACCAACCATCAGACTAAGCAATTTCAACACTTAACAAAATAAATACATAAATTGAAACAGAAAAAAAAATTCACCCGAATATATTTAAAATTGAAAAAAACAAAACAAAAAAAAGGGAGATTATATGTACAGACAGCTGCTGCGAGAGGGAGGTGGTGGTGTGACTGGCGATGGGGGGTTTGGGTTGGAGAGAGAGGGAACTAATTTGTGGGGTCAGAGAGGGGGAAAGACCGAGAGAGAAAGTGTCGCGTTTTTCAGAAAAAATATTAGGAACCTTGCGCGACGACGGATAAAGGCGTCACGCAAGCTTATTTTTTTAACTTGCGCAATGAATAAAAGAAACTTGTCCCGCCATTTCGATAGTGTAATCTTGCGAGACGAAATATTACATAGCGCAGACCAAATATTTTAGCCTTGCGCGATGAAAGAAAAGAAATACGTCGCCCAGGTTCGATATTTTAATCAACAGGAGGTGGACTGCCAAAATTTCACGACCTTGCGTGACGAAAAAATACGGCGCAAAACCAGGAACAGAAAACCCTAAACATTCTAACATTGCATGACGGATTAGTGCATCAGACAACATTTTTTGCGACGTAAAAAGTCTTGGCGTCGCGCAGACTTCCAAAATGTAACCTTGCGCGACAAAAAGGTCTTGATACGTCGCGCAAAGACTTTTCTATTAGCGGGATTTGAACCGCCAAGATTTTCCGAACTTGCGCGATGAGATAGTGTGACGCATCGCGCAAAAGATGAACTATGAACCCTAACACCATTGTGTGACGAAAAATTGCATCTAACAATATTTTGTGCCACTAAAATGGTACGTGCGTCGCGCAAAGTCCCTAAACCCGTGAACCCTAAACCCTATATTAATACACTGCGGGACGAAATGATGCGTCTGCCAGAATTTTGTGCGACGCAGAAGACTCTTCCATCACGCAAAATCTCATTGCACTACAAAAGAATGCGTCTTGCAAGATATTTCTTTTATAATCGTTTAAAATTTTTGTTCCGTTACTAGACGTCTGAATGTTTGTTTTTTTCAATTTTTGGGGTATACGATCTCATAGTATATACAATATACAAACACGTTTGACAGTTGGATCATTGAAACTAGTTTTGTAGAATGCATATGTCATCAAAACAATACATTATCAAACAATGAAGAGTTTATTTATACTTTCGTTAAATATAACATGTCATTGTATTCATTTGTGGTATTCAC
Organism: Prunus persica; assembly: GCF_000346465.2. Classification (NCBI taxonomy): domain Eukaryota; kingdom Viridiplantae; phylum Streptophyta; class Magnoliopsida; order Rosales; family Rosaceae; genus Prunus; species Prunus persica. The sequence continues at coordinate 13,917,391 of NC_034009.1, forward strand.
CAGTGTAAATATTTTAAATTAAAGATCAGATTCAGTCATTGTATTCATTTAGGGTGACGGAGTGTAGCTGTAAAAAAAAACATCGCAATTGGAGTTAAAATAACCATTGAAAATTTTTGTGCTGTTTGTAGGTCTCTGAATGTTTTTTTTTTGTTGCAATTTTTGAGGTATATGATCTGGCAACATATACAAACACGTTTCACGGTTGGATCATTGACACTAGTTTCGTAGAATGCATATGCCATAAAAATAATATATAGTATATAATATATAAATACTAATACTTTATGCGACGAAAAAGGTTGTCTTCGTCGCTCAAAGCTTATGCGACGCCAAAATGTTATTGGTCGCGCAAGGTCCTTTTATATTGTTGCGCGACGAATACATGCTCTTCTTCGTCTCACAAATATCTCAAATAGTTCCTGACTGTTGCATGACGAATACATACTCTTCTTCGTCGCACAAAGTGTAAAACCAGGGTCCGTTTATATTATCTCAAATAGTTCCCGATTGTTGCGCGATGAATACATGCTCTTCTTTGTCGTGCAAAGTGTAAAACCAAATTTTTTTTTTATATAAAAAGTAAAAGAAATTATTGCAAAAAAACGTCATGACTTTAGGATTTAAATGAAGGTATGAGTAAGCCTATATTATAGGATTTAAATGAAGGTATAGCTCGTATTTATGTCGTAATTAAATGTAAAACTAATTAATTAAAAAGGTATGAAATATTTAACTAAAATCATTGAAAAGCTTACGATTTGTGAAATAAAATTGAAATTAAGGCATAGGAATACATGGAAATTAGAATGAGAAAATAAAACGATATACCTTCGCTATCATGGCAAGTCGCAAATAAATTACATTATTTACATGGCAAGTCGCAAGTAAATTACATTATTCATCATCTGAACTATAATGATTTTCGTTATTGTTGCTATCATCAATTTCGGTCTCCCAATCCTCCTCCTCCTCCTCCTCCTCCTCCATAAGTACATCATCGTCGTTGTTTGGGGCCATGGTTGGATCGTATAGCGGAAGATCACCGAGGTCAATTGTAATTGACTGAATTGGTATTTCTCTTGAAGACACTCCTTCAAGCTAAAACGGTTCTTGTATAACATTTGTATCTAGAAGTGTTTGTGCATCATTTTCCATGGAAGATTCCAAACGTTGGTCAACAACATCTACGTCGTTGTCAGATGGGTCTAGTTCTGGTATAGCATACACGTTGCTCTGATCCATCTGCTGAACAACTTTCCAACCGCTGTCGGCTTTAGGGTCATCTAGATACACAATCTGTTTTGCCATGTTTACCAAAATGTAAAGGTCATCATCATACCAAGTTCTGTTAATATTCACATATAGTAACCCATGGTCGATTTTAACACTTCCCTGCCTGTTTGAGTTCGTATCAAACCATCAACACTTAAACATGATTACTTGGTATCGGTCCTTGTAAAGCAATTGCACAACAGTTGTGAGTTTGCCATAGAAATCAATGTCCGTACTTTCGCCTCTACCTAGGACATGGACACCGCTGTTTTGTGTACACAACTTGTCATCTCGTGCAGTCCCCAAAAATTTGATGCCGTTAACATGGCAACCCGAGAATAATTCAGCGCTAATTGGGCCGAATGCCAAGTATGTAACTCTTCACTATAAGTGGGGGAATTCTCTTATTTCAACATTGATTGATTTAATTTTGCAGATGTAATAGTTTAATTTTGCAATTAAATCGATTCTCAGCCATCTGTTTTAAAACAATGAAGGTAGAAAGTGCTAAAATATAAAAATTATGAGAGAATATTTGTTTGTGGGAATTTTCTGTGTATTCTTCTCCTTGTAGGAGGTCATATTTATAATACAACGAAACCTGAATGGGCAAGTAAATAATAAATTCCTAAATCTATTTACAGTAGGAAATCAGGAATTAAAGTAAATCAATTACAATTATAATAGGAATTCTTGGTGTGTAAGGAAAGTAAGTCAATATCCACAAGTCACGCCAACACTCCCCCTCACGTTGGTGCATAGATGTCGCCAATGCCCAACTGATCCAGTGAATTGTGGAATGCTTTACTGGAAATCGCCTTTGTCAAAATATCCGCCAATTGATCCTCGGATTTCACAAAAGGAAACTGAAACACTTTAGCCTCAAGCTTCTGTTTGATGAAGTGTCGATCCACCTCAACATGTTTAGTACGATCATGCTGAACCGGATTCTGTGCAATGGCTATAGCAGCCTTGTTGTCACAAAAGAGATTCATTGTGGATGTAGGTTTATACCCGAGTTCAATAAGCAACTTTCTTAACCAAAGAAGTTCACAAATCCCTTTAGTCATGCCTCTGAACTCGGCTTCTGCACTGGATAAAGCTACTACATTCTGTTTCTTGCTCCTCCATGTCACCAAATTACCTCCCACGAATGTGAAGTAACCCGATGTGGATTTTCTATCTGTTACATTACCTGCCCAATCTGCATCTGAATAACCATCAATATTTAGATGACCATGCTTTGAGAACATAAGTCCTTTTCCAGGTGCAGACTTCAAATATCTAAGTATCCGAAGAACTGCATTCATGTGGTCTTCACTTGGAGAGTGCAGAAATTGACTGACAACGCTCACCGCATAAGCAATGTCTGGTCGAGTATGTGACAAATAGATCAATCTTCCCACTAACCTTTGGTATCTTTCTTTGTTAGTTGGAACTTGATCCGGATATTCTCCAAGATGATGATTTTGAACAATAGGAGTGTCCGCAGGTTTACAATCTAGCATTCCTGTGTCTGTCAACAAGTCTAAGACATATTTCCTTTGAGAGAGAAATATGCCTTGCTGCGATCGAGCCACCTCAATTCCCAAGAAATACTTGAGTCCACCTAGATCCTTCATCTCAAACTCCGTAGCCAAATAGTCTGGTAGCTGTGATATTTCCTGTTTATCATTCCCAGTAATAATCATATCATCAACATAGATGATTAATGCTGTTACCTTCCCTTTTTGATGTTTCAAGAACAGAGTATGATCTGAGTTGCACTGTTTGAAACCATTGTTCTTCATTGCCATGGTGAACCGTCCAAACCATGCACGTGGTGACTGTTTCAATCCATACAATGCTTTTCGTAACCTGCAAACTGTTCCAGGCTGAGTAGTATTATATCCAGGAGGAATGTCCATGTACACCTCCTCCGTGAGTTCGCCATGTAGAAAAGCATTCTTTACATCAAACTGGTGTAGTGGCCAATCCAAATTAGCTGCAATGGACAATAAGACTCTGACGGTGTTCAACTTTGCAACTGGTGCAAAAGTTTCTTCATAGTCTATACCATAGGTCTGTGTGTACCCTTTTGCCACAAGTCTTGCCTTGTATCGCTCGATAGATCCATCTGCATTGTGTTTTATAGTAAACACCCATCTACATCCGATAGTCTTTTTTCCTCATGGTATAGTCTCCAATGTCCAAGTCTGATTTTTCTCAAGAGCTTTCATCTCCTCTTTTATAGCTTGGACCCACTTAGGATCTTTCAATGCTTCAGAGACCTTGGTTGGAATATGGATAGCAGACAACTGATGCACAAAAGCCTTGAGTGGTTCAGACAGCTTCTCAGTGGATACATGATTTGCAATTGGATACTTGGATGTCTTGCCAATATCCGGTGAATAACGGTTTGGTGGCTTCCCACGATTTTGCCTGAAAGGTAATTGATATCCAATAGTTTTATCATCTAAATGCACAAGTCTAGTAGGAGTGGTTACCTCAAGGATATTCTCAGGAGATTGGTCTGTTGGTACTGTTGAGTTAGAAGGGGGGTCTTCATCTTGTTGTTCTGTATTGTCTGTAGGTGTGGGACTCGGATCAGAAATATCTTCGCATGGATCAGGTGGGTCAGGCAATTGATCGCTATGAATGGGCGATTGGTCACTTTTCAACAGAGAGTAATCTCGTGCTCCAGACTCGGGATGATCAATCATTTCTGTACATAGGAGAATTTCTTTGTTTTTCAAGTTGCTCCAATTCTGTTCTTCACTTCGTATCTCCCCCTGAAGCGCAGAATTGGATGATGGGTCATGGAAGAACAGCTCAGATTCCAGAAAAGTCACATCCAAAGTGACATAGGTTCGTTGGGTAGGAGGGTGATAACAGCGGTAACCTTTCTGATGAGTGGCATAACCCACAAAAACACAACGAAGCACACAGGGATCAAGTTTGCTACGTTGATTTTTGTGGAGATGAACGAAAGCCACACATCCAAAGATTCGGGGTGTGAGTACCAAAACAGAGGGCAGAGGTCTGTGTTGCGCAAGCACCTGTAAAGGAGTTTTAAAGGTCAATACACCAGAAGGCATGCGGTTGATTAGGTGAACTGCAGTGACAATAGCATCATCCCAGTGATGGCGAGGAACATGAGCGCCAATCAGAAGTGCTCGGGCGGTTTCAAGAAGATGTCGATTCTTTCGTTCAGCAACACCATTTTGTTGCGGTGTCTGAGGACAAGTCGTCTCATGGATAATTCCATGTTGCTGGAAGTAAGTCTGAAAGTCATGATTGACAAATTCACCACCATTGTCTGAGCAAAGAATCTGGATTTGAGCATTAAATTGAGTTTTCATCTGTTTGTGGAAGGACTGAAAACGGGAAAACACTTCGTTTTTATTCTTCAGCAAATAAAGCCATGTCATCCGTGTACAATCATCGATGAATGTGACAAACCATCGAACACCAGAAGGAGCAGTGATAGGCGAAGGTCCCCAGACATCAGAGTGAATTAATGTAAATGGAGTAGTACACTTGTTCGTACTCAACGGGTAGGGCACACGGTGACTCTTGGCCAAAATACAAGTATCACATGTGAAGTCGGAGTCTTTGAAACCTGAGAATAAATCTGGTATAAGATGCTTCATATAACTAAAAGACGGATGTCCCAATCGACGATGCCACAACCAGATTTGCTTTTGTTTGCTATCAAAGGGATGTGTCACATTGTTAGCCACGCCAGGACTGAAGTCATCGACATAATATAGCCCCCCTCTCTTAGTACCACGACCAAGAATCTCCTTAGTGTGAATATCCTGAAGCAAACAAAAACTCGGGTAAATGAGTACACAACAATTCAATTGTTCAGTAAGCTGACTAACTGACAACAATTTAGTGGATAAAGATGGAACAAGTAAAGTATTAGACAGTGTGAGAGAGGATAAGAGTGCAACAGTGCCAGCCCCTGTCACAGGATAAGTAACACCATTGGCATTTGCAATACAGGTTCGTCGAGGTTGTGTAGTATTCAGAAAATCATCAGGATCAAACGTCATATGATCAGTTGCACCAGAATCAATTATCCAGCTCTTGGAATCAATCTTATCGGAAGTATGGAATCCATAACCAGTACCATTACTGGTCATATTGCATTGTCCTTGATCTGTAAGAGTAGCCCACCAATCGGGGTAGCCATGCGATGAAAAACAAGTCTCACAAGTGTGTCTCGGATCACCACAATATGCGCAATTTGGTCCATGTGTCGGGGTCGTTAGTCTAGAAGTCATAATCTGTGCAGTGGAAGAAGCATAGGATACATATTGAGTAGGAATGTGGATCGGAATCTTAGCCTGAGTCGGGGCCGGAGTCGGAGTCGAAATCGGGATCGGGGTCTGAATCATAGACAAATTCGAGGTTGGGGTCATCATCGGAGTAGGGGTCGGGGTCGTCTTCGGAGTCGGGGTCAGGGTCGTCGTCGTCATAGTCGGGGTCGGGGTCGGGGTCGGGGTCGTCAAAAGAGGATCCTGATTCTGGATCGGGTTCGGGGTCAAAGTCTGCATCTGTAGGGGCGGAGCCATCTGTGCACTCAACTCAACGATGGTTGGTTGAGAATGAGAGAATGAGTCGGTGGTGCGACCTCCATGAGGGTTGAAAAAATCATCAACCCTCATAGCCGCGGCGGGGTTTTGAAACGAGAGTCAGCAATTCCAAGATCGCCGCTCTGATACCATGCTAAAATATAAAAATTATGAGAGAATATTTGTTTGTGGGAATTTTCTGTGTATTCTTCTCCTTGTAGGAGGTCATATTTATAATACAACGAAACCTGAATGGGCAAGTAAATAATAAATTCTTAAATCTATTTACAGTAGGAAATCAGGAATTAAAGTAAATCAATTACAATTATAATAGGAATTCTTGGTGTGTAAGGAAAGTAAGTCAATATCCACAAGTCACGCCAACAGAAAGCACATCCGACTTATTGACTAATGGAAACAACCAGACGAAACGCATACAATCATCCACAATAGACAGATAAAATCTATACCCAAAATTTGACGATATTGGAGCAGGACCCCATAAATCAAGATTTAGAAGCTCCAACGGTTGTTGTGAATGAGAATTTCTATAAAAAAAATGGGAGTCGACAAGATTTTCCCAAAGGACAAACATGGCATATTTTATTAAAAACAATGCTACCATTAATAGGCACACTAGTAAAAAAAACCCCTTGTGCGACCAAATTTTGCGCGACGAAAAACTATTTGTCGCTCAAAGTCACTTTGCGCGACGAAACTTGAAACTTTGTCACTCAAAGTCTTGCGCGACCAAATTTTGCGCGACGAAAAATAATTCGTCGCGCAAAGTCACTTCGCGCGACAAACTTTTGCGCGACGACAATACATCGTCGCTCAAAGTCTTGCGCGACCAACTTTGCGCGACGAAAAATAATTCGTTGCTCAAAGTGACTTTGCGCGACGAAAAGTAAACTTCGTCGCGCAAAGTCCTTATAAAAATAAATAAAATAAAAAAAATATTTTTTAAAATCTTTGCATGACGTAATCCAAACATTTTGTCACTTAAACCAATTTATTTTTGTTTTTTTATTTTGTATGCATAACACTTAAGAAATTAAACGGTATATATATTTATTAAGTAGCTTTAAATTTATTATTTTAGATCGGATCAGATTTTTATTAGAAAAATATATTATTGTTGTTCGGATTGGGTTTTTGTTAGAAAATATATATTTTAAATTGACGATCGAATTAGTTCATTGTATTCATATAGGGTCAAGGAGTGTAGCTGTAAAAAATCATCAAAATCGGAGTTAAAATAACCGTTAAATCGTAATTTTTCAGTATAACCGTCGAAAAGTTTTGTCCCATTACTTGATCTCTGAATGTTTATTTTTTCCGGTTTTTGGCGTATATGATCTCGAAGTATAAACAAACAAGTTTGACGGTTGGATCGTTGAAACTAGTTTTTTTGAATGCATATGCCATCAAAATAATATATTCACTAACAATTAAGAGTTTATTTATACTTTCGTTAAATATAACATAAGATTTTGTGGTATCCACTAGTGTAAATATTTTAAATTGAAGATCAAATTTAGTCATTGTATTCATATAGGGTCAAGGAGTGTAGCTGTAAAAAATCATCAAAATCGGAGTTAAAATAACCGTTAAATCATGATTTTTCATTTATAACCGTCGAAAAGTTTTGTCCCGTTACTTGATCTATGAATGTTTATTTTTTCCGATTTTTGGCATACATGATCTTGAAGTATAAACAAACAAGTTTGACGGTTGGATCGTTGAAACTAGTTTCGTAGAATGTGTATGCCATCAAAACAATATATTCACTAACAATTAAGAGTTTATTTATATTTTCGTTAAATATAACATAAGATTTTGTGGTATCCACTAGTGTAAATATTTTAAATTGAAGATCAAATTCAGTCATTGTATTCATGTAGGGTCAAGGAGTGTAGCTGTAAAAAATCATCAAAGTCGGAGTTAAGATAACCGTTAAATCATGATTTTTTATTTATAACCGTCGAAAAATTTTGTCCCGTTACTTGATCTATGAATGTTTATTTTTTTTTATTTTTGGCGTATATGATCTCGAAGTATAAAAAAACAAGTTTGACGGTTGGATCGTTGAAACTAGTTTCGTAGAATGCATATGCCATCAAAACAATATATTCACTAACAATTAAGAGTTTATTTATACTTTCGTTAAATATAACATAAGATTTTGTGGTATCCACTAGTGCAAATGTTTTAAATTGAAGATCAAATTCAGTCATTGTATTCATATAGGGTCAAGGAGTGTAGCTGTAAAAAAATCATCAAAATCGGAGTTAAAATAACCGTTGAATCGTGATTTTTCATTTATAACTATCGAAAAGTTTTATCCCGTTACTAGATCTCTGAATATTTATTTTTTGCGATTTTTGGAGTATACGATCTTGAAGTATATACAAACAAGTCTTACGGTTGGATCGTTGAATGGTGTGTGTATATATATATATATATATATATATTTATTAAGTAGCTTTAAATTTATTTATTTTGTACGTATAACACTTAAGAAATTGAATAGTATATACATTTATTAAGTAGCTTTCACCTTTATTATATTTTAAATCATAAAATAAATTTTTTTATTTTTTATTATTCAAAACAATTATTTTTATAAATATTGTGCTACGTTTTCGTCTCTCAAAAGTTTGCACGACCAACAGTTCATCGTGCAAAACTCAAAAAATTTGGGTGAGTACCAAAAATGGGACGCGGGTTTTTAAAATAAAAAAAAACTTTAGACTTTGCGCGACCAATATTTTTTGTCGCTCAAAACTTTGCGCGACCAATATATATTTTTCGTCGCACCAAAATTTGGGCGGGTACCAAAAATGGGACGCGGGACTTTTTTTATATAATTGTTTTAGACTTTGCGCGACTAATATGTACTTTTCGTGGCGCAAAAATTTAAAAATTTTGGCGGGTACCAAAAATGGGATGCGGGAATTTTTTTTAGACTTTGCGCGACCAATTTTCCTATATTCGTCGCGCAAAGTTAAATTTTTGGCGGGTACCAAAAATGGGATGCGGGAATTTTTTTAAAAAAAAATAATTTTTTTAGACTTTGCGCGACCAATTTTCCTATATTCGTCGCGCAAAGTTAAATTTTGGCGGGTACCAAAAATGGGATGTGGGAATTTGTTTTTAAAAAAAATAATTTTTTTTAGACTTTGCGCGACCAATTTTCCTATATTCGTCGCGCAAAGTTAAATTTTTGGCGGGTACCAAAAATGGGATGCGGGAATTTTTTTTAAAAAAAATAATGTTTTTAGACTTTGCGCGACCAATTTTCCTATATTCGTCGCGCAAAGTTAAATTTTGGCGGGTACCAAAAATGGGATGCGGGAATTTTTTTTTTAAAAAAATATTTTTTTTAGACTTTGCTCGACCAATTTTCCTATATTCGTCGCGCCAAGTTAAATTTTTGGCGGGTATCAAAAATGGGATGCGGGAATTTTTTTTTTTTAAAATAATTTTTTTAGACTTTGCGCGACCAATTTTCCTATATTCGTCGCGCAAAGTTAAATTTTGGCGGGTACCAAAAATGGGATGCGGGAAATTTTTTTTTAAAATAATTTTTTTTAGACTTTGCGCGACCAATATGTATTTTTCGTCACGCAAAGTTAAATTTTGGCGGGTACCAAAAATGGGATGCGGGAATTTTTTTTTAAAAAAAATTTTGTCGCGCAAAACTTTGCGAGACCAATATGTTTCGTCGCGCAAAACTTTGCGCGACCAACAATATGTTTCGTCGCGCAAAGTGATACGATTTTTAAAACCAAAATAACTCCTCCACCATTTTCTCAATGCCTTTCTCTACTCTTATCTCTCCTCTCTCTTTCCCTCTCCCCAAATTCCACCCTTTCTCTCACACTCACTCCTCTCACTTAATCTCTCATATCTCTCTTCACTATCTCTCACTCTCACTCACTCTCTCATCTATCTTTTCACTATCTCTCACTCTCTCATCTCTCTATCACTATCTTATCTAATTCTCTCACACTCACTTCTCCCTCTCATTCTCACTCACTCTCAATCTTGCCAAAAGGTATATTCTCTCCAAATTTGAAATTTTTTTCATTAATATGTGTTTTTGGAGTTAGTTTTGAGTTTGTGTGGGGTTTGGGGTTGAGTAAAGGGGAGATATTGGAGTTTGGGTTGGATTTGTGGTATAACAATTTTAGGGGAGATTATGCATTCTTTTTTTTGTTGTTGTTGTTATATGACCATATTTGTTTTTTTGTAGGTAATCATCGAGACTTTGATGGCTAAAGTTGAGGATTAGGAAGCTATCAAAAGATTTCATCCGCCACTACCACCACAATACGCTTGTATTAGAATTTTATTATTGTATTTTGTTAATTTATGTGTACATTTTGAATATTATATATATATTTATTGGATAATTTGATCACTATTTTTCATATGTAATTTTATTTTGAATATGTCAATTTAAATTAAAGTAATTAAGAAAAATCTTACAATTAAATTAAATTTAAAAAGTAAAAATTTGAAAAAATTAATATCAATTTAAATTAAAGTGATTTTAAAAAAAAACATACAATTAAATTAAATTTAAAAAGTAAAAATTTGAATAAATTAATATTAAAGAAATAATAAAACAAAAAGTCAAAAATATTGCGTGACAAAATATTTTGTAGCACAAACTATTAAATTAGTTTATTTTAATTAAAAAAATTTAAAACACAAAAAATATTTCGTCGCGCAAATATTTGCGCGACGTTAGTATTCGTCGCGCAAAATTCTAAAAATGTAGGCGGGTACCAAAAATGGGACGCGGGAATTTTTTATTTTTTATAAATTTTTTTGAGACTTTGCGCGACAAATATTTCTCGTCGCGCAAACCTTTGAGCGACTAATGTGTTTCGTCGCGCAAACCTTTGCGCGACCAATGTGTTTCGTCGCGCAAAACTTTGCGCGACAAATAGTTTTCGTCACGCAAACCTTTGCGCGACCAATGTGTTTCGTCGCGCAAACCTTTGAGCGACCAATGTGTTTCGTCGCGCAAAGTTTTGCGCAACCAATATTTTTTCGTCGCGCAAAGTTACTTTGCGCGACCAATATTTTTTCGTCGCGCAAAGTCACTTTGCGCGACCAATGAAAAAACTTGGTCGCGCAAAGTCTTTCTTCACGATCTTTGCGCGACGGATTCTGCGCGACGAAGTTTCTGTCGCGTTAAAATTTGTGCGACTACAATGTATTTTGCGCGACGAAATTCTCTTCGTCGCGCAAAGTGTAAAATGTAGTAGTGGCAGGTGATACTGATTAATTAACACACGTAGAATTGCAGATGAAGGGTGACCAAGGCGAGCATGCCACACATCTTGAGTTGCTCTTTCACCATAGAAAATTGTGAAACCCCATATTTTTAAATATGTATATTAATATTTCATAAAATTAATTATTTATAATTATTAGTTTTCAAAACTTCGTCGCGCAAAGTGTAAAATGTAGTAGTGGCAGGTGATACTGATTAATTAACACACGTAGAATTGCAGATGAAGGGTGACCAAGGCGAGCATGCCACACATCTTGAGTTGCTCTTTCACCATAGAAAATTGTGAAACCCCATATTTTTAAATATGTATATTAATATTTCATAAAATTAATTATTTATAATTATTAGTTTTCAAAACTATATAAATGATAATATATTAGTTGTATGACAAGCCACATGAATCTAGTTATGGCCTATCAAACCTCATTGTATGGCTTTAACTATAGCAATTCATTTAATATTTATTCTATACGCACAAAAGCTTTTAGAAAGGTGTTGTTGCTTACTAAGCTTTCTCTTAAAAGTGACGTGTTGCATTATGGATTCTTCAAAAAACAATTGAAGCATGAGGTGGTATGTTTTGGTATGAGGTGTAAGAACAATATATATTCTTATATATATAAACGTAATTGGCAAGTGCTCACTAAGCACTCTCCAGAGCCAGCACTTAAGAATTAATTGGAGTGGCAGTTTACTTTCAAGCCACCTATGTAGTCTAGAAATCCCTAGGCTAGTTATGTGGCACAATGTTAAGCTTCATCTATATATTTTTGCCGACTCTAGCTTATTATAAATACCCTTACCTAATAGTTCTTGAATCATATCTTCTTCAAAGTTGTGTTAGTTTCCTAAAATTCGTAAAAAAAGAGAGTGAAAACTAAGTGTGGTAAGATTTTGGAAAAAGCTCAATTAGGAGTTGTACAATAGTTTTAGATTTGGGGTAGGGTTTTTCTTGGGGAAGCTTTACATAAATTGAGTTAATTAAATATTGTGAACACTATATTATACTTGGTAATATTATTTTATTATTATCCTTGATATTGGGTGTTTACATGTTGTCAATTATCATTATAATTTGATTAATATTGACATGTTCATATGTTATTGGTGGTGGTTGGAATTCTTGAGTTGATAAAGAAATTATGGAAAAGAGGATAATGGGAAGAACCTTTTGTGTAGTTGAGTCTAATCATTGTAAGGACCAAGTTCAGGCGAGCCCGTGTGCATAGTAGATTAGGAAATCGGCGGTATAATTGTCGATCGGGTGATTTGGGCTTGGAGATCAATGATGTAGACAAGATGACTAGCAAAAAGGGAATTATGGGATAATTGAGATGGGTGTTAGTTTATATAATAGGGCATTCGGAATTATAGTGGTAAAATGCATGGTATGGGACATGCAGATTTGCTTGCCTATTATATAGATTAACGGGTTGGGTAGAATTGAAGTTCATGCATTGCATAAATTGTACATTATAAATCTCACTAATCACATAAGACATAGGACCCCTACTGAGCATGTAATGCTCACCCCTTATTGAATCTATTGTAGGCTTTGAATATGAAGTTTAGTTTTTGTCGAGGAAACAAGAAGAACAAGTTGTGGATAGTTTTGAATGTTTTGTTGAAAGTTTGTTACTTTCTTATTATTTTGCTTGTAAAATTACAATGTAAATTACTTTGACTTAAATAGAAGTTTATGTTCAATCTTCATGTTTCTTGATATTTAAATTTTTAATTAAAATTTTTCTTTTACATCACACTCCCAAATTAAAAAATTAAAAAATTGCGGTGTGACAAAAACTAGCTTCTCTGAAATCTGAGGAATGGTATGAATGTAATATAGGTCGCCATGGCTATTGCCAGTAAGAAGAACCTTGCCCGTCTTGTTGTCCTTCACACAAAAATCATTAAAATCCATCTCAAAGTAACAATCATTTTCACGAGTAAAACGACGTATGACAAAAGATTCTTTTTGATAGCAGGGACACACAACACTTCATTAAGGACCAAAGACCCATTTGATATTGACGAGTGAGATTTACCAATATGTGATATTTGTATTGAATTTCCGTCACCAACAATTATGGAGTCTGTACCTATATATGGCTGAATATTAGAGAGAGATGAAGGATCCGAGGTCATGTGATGTGTTGCCCCTGAATCAACGCACCAATTTGTAACCGAGTGACTGGGTGAAGTAACTTGACCGGGTGATGAAACAGCAGCACTATTAGTTTCAGCAAGGTATGCAAAGTTTCCTCGTTCTGGACAGACCCTTGAGGTATGGCCAACTTTGTTGCACTGATGACAAATCACCGAAAACTGATAATTTTGTTGCTGAACCGGTGTTGGGAGCAATGGAGGACGATTATCCGATGAGATCTGACGTGAATAATTCGCTGATGATGAATTCCCACGCTGCTGATCAGTGTTTGATTTATTCCAGCTTCGTCTCTGTCTGTTTTGGTTCCAATTGTGGTCTCTGTAATTGTTACCATTACTCCAGTTTCTGTGACGATTTGAATACCACCCACGACCTCGTCCACGGCCACGTCCTTGTCCTTGATAATTGTTGTTTGAGTGGTTATTATTGTATTGCCTTCTGTCTGAATTTTCATGCTGATTTGTCAATTGATCTGCTGCTAGAGCCATCCCTGAGGAAAGGGAAACAGAAGACATCTTCTTGATTAATTGTTCCTCCTGAATGAGAAGGTCATAGAACTCATCAAAAGAAAGCGAGGAGTGGAGGTGAAGGGATGTTGTGAACTCCTTATAGTCGTGACCTAGGCCATCGAGAATATACTCGATAAGCTCTTCATCTGTCATTTGAGATCCAGCCGCAACAAGAGAATCATAGAGGGATTTGGCATGCATCAAGTACTCAGCAAACGTGTTTTCTGATTCTTTCTTCAAGGTCCTTATTTGATCTTGCAGGGTACGAACATAAGTCTTAGAGAGAGGAGAAAGTCTCTTATCAAGGAGAGACCATGCTTCTGATGCTGTCGTACAAGGAATATGGAGAGTTTTGATTTCTGGGGATGAAGTGGCCTTGATCCAACTCACCACAAGCTTGTCTTTGGAGTAGGCGGGATGTTGGAAGTTTGAAAGCAAATGTCCCACATTGGAGAAAACAAAAGGTTCCATAAGCTTTATAAGCATGAAACCTTAACATCAATTAAATAAAGATTGGTAGGCTGATGGGCTTGGTAGTGAAGACTATCATGGTTGGCTTGCTTGATTAATAATAATATTTAAATAATCAAGACTATTATGGTTGGCTTGCTTGATTAAAATAATTATTTTTTATTTTTTTTTATTTTTCGGATTTCTTTGGCAGAAGTTAAATTCAAACCAGAAAGACTTATCTTTTTGTTTGAATTTGAACAGGTATAACTGATACTAACTGCTATTTTGAAGGGGTGTAATTCTATTATAAAACCACAAGTCCTAGGCTATAAGACAGATCTCTTTTTCTTTAAACTATCTCATATTATTTTAAAGTTACCAACTGTATTGGAGAGAAGCACACCAACGTTCGCCAGAATTCAAGGGTGATGGAGCCATCTGCTAGTTTCTTGTCAGGTCGTGCATCACTTTTCACAACTTCCTCGAGGTCCTGAATCTCTAGGATATCTTGAAATTGGGACTTCCAGCACAAATAGTTGTGGATGAATTGTTTTGTGAGATTAGGGAGTCTACAGAAGAGGAAATAGAAGAAGACTGAGTGGGAGTCATAGAATCCAGGATCGAGTGGCTTTAGCCCAGATAGGCTCTGATACCATATAGAAGAATTAGAACAGAGCAGATATTTGGGGAATAGCACGATGACTATTGATTTCTATTCATGCTTGCTTTATGCAATTACAGTTTGACTATTGATACAACACATATGGTAATATTAGTCCTAGAAGGTAACAAGATAACAAAGATTACAAGAGATTGATATAATTCCTGAAATCACGTATGATCAGTAGAGTGATAGGAGGATGAGGAATTCAAGGCTCTAATGTCGTGGTGATTGGATGTAATATTAGCATGATTGGATGCATCATTAGTGCTGTTCTCTTCAAACGACGCCCAAGCTTGCACACAAACATGCATTGGACGATGGTTTTAATTGGAATTTTGTTGAAGATCTCCTCTAAAATGTGGTTTGGAAGTTGGAGAATGCAGGGATTATGATCCCCTTTTGCTTCTTCTTCATGGATGAAACTCTGTCGGCTTTTATTCCTATGGAAAGGAGGGAAGCCTTGCGGTGGCCTAATCTGAGAAGAAGCCATATGTGTGTGATAGGGTTCAGGACTCCGGGAGGATCGACGACTGTAAATCTCCCAAGGCATTCGATGGCTGTAAATCTGCCAAGGTACTCGAAGTTGCAAAAGGAATTTAGGGTAATGAAAGCAATAACATTGAAGTCATTTGCTTAGTTTTTTTTTTTTTTTTTTTCAGCAAAGTGTAGAACTTCATTCATCAAAGAATACATTAACATGAGTTGCTAATTGTGGGAATAGCCCAAGAAGGAGACAATCGTTCCCAAACACATGATTTGCCAAACCTACACATATGAGTTTACACAAATCAGCTTGTCTCTGGAACAACCCCAGTATATATGTTAATGTAAATATTCCATGATGAGCTGAAGAAATTTTTTTGTTTTATTTGTTTAAAAAATAATAATAATGCTGAAAGACTCCAACAGTATTCAAATGTATAACATAATTCCATTCCGAGGTACCATTCCATTTCTTCCCAAAAAACTCAACGTTTTCGAGAGTAAAATAGCAGACATGAAGTTTGAAGTTGAACTTGCACACAACTGGAAAAGACCAAACAAATATACATACTTAACTAGCTTTGACATATAATTTAATACTCTCGATCTGATCTGGAGATCGCGCTCTAACCCCTGTCCCCTCAAGCTCAACGTCCACAAAACCTTTCCAAGAAGCATAAGCCATCAATTTCCCACGAATAAGCAACAAGACTAGCCCATCCTCAAACTTGAAAACGTGAGTTGAAGGAGATCCAATCATAACAATTTTAAGCTCTAGGTTCCAAGACTCCTTAACCCCATGCTCCTTCATCACCCAAATACTCATCGTGTCCTCCGACCCTACAGTTACAGTTACAGAGAGACAACCCCTCAAGACCCTATAGTCCAATCTAGATCTAGTCCTTCCTTCCAAATCCCAACCATGGGTAAGGGAAAACCTTGAAAATCCTCACTTTCAAGATCAAAGGCAAATATCACAACCCTTGACCAATCAATCCAATGAAGAAACCCGCTAAGCACAAATCCCATATAATTTGTAATATAAATGGGACGTAATATTCCCAACGCTTCTCCACACCCCAGAGCCAACAGTCAAAACCAATACCTTCGTTTCCGGTTCACAAGGCCATCAACGTCGACACCTGAACCGAACAACACTACTACATTTTACCCTTTGCGCGACGAATAACAAAACGTCGCGCAAAGTCCCATTTAGTCGCACTAACTTCAGCGCGACAAAAAATTCGTCGCGCATATTCCGTCGCGCGAAGATCGTGAAGAAAGCCTTTGCGCGACGAGGTAAAACCATTCGTCGCGCAAACATGTGCGACGAGTAAACCATCGTTGCACCAACGGTATGGAGACGAAACAACTGTTCGTCGCATAAAATCTGCGCGACGAACAAGTATTCGGCGTACGTATATTTGCGCGACGACAAGACTAGCGCGACGAAAAACCATTCGTCGCGCAAAACTTGTTTGGGAGACGTAGATGTTCGCCGCAGAACCATTCGCGCGATGAGAAAGTTTTCGTCGCTCATATATTTGCGCGATGAAATATCTGTCGTCGCGCCGACGATATGTGCGACGAACACATTCGTCGCGCAAAACTTGTTTGCGAGACGCATGTATTCGTCGCGCAAGAATTAAAAGTAATTAAAAAGTTGAATTTTTATTTTTTGTGTGGGTTTGCGCGACGAAACATTTGCCGTCGCACAAAAATAATATTACATTTTTTTTATTTTTTATATTTTTTATTTTAAATAAAATTGGTTTTTTTTCTATTGATTAAACAATGAAATTGCAATAAAAATAAATTAGAATAAAATTTTTTTATAAAATAAGATAAATGTATTACAAACATATAAATGTTTATGATGAAAATAAATACACTAATCAAATAATGAATCAAAATCAACCGTGTCGTCGCCAGTATGCGGCTCGGAGGTCTGGGCATTCACCGGGGCAGTGGTCTGATGGGGCTGCGCGGGATGGACGGGCTCGGAGGTCGGCGCATCAAAATGCGGGACTGGAATGCCGGACTGTGCGAGGGACTGCAGAATGACCGACATCTGGCTCTGAAGAGTGGCCACCTGTGCTGTCAAAGCAGTGACCTGACTGTTTGACTGCGCCGATGAACGAGGTCTAGGCTCCCTCCTCCGGGCATTCCCCATCCCTCGACAATATGTCCCCGGCCTCCTCCCGAGAGTCTGATCCAACGTCTCCGTCAAGATCTGAAATCCAGCATCCTGTGGAGGAGCCACAGACTCGATCGGGGTCTCGGGAGGAAGCTGGGAGGCGGACTCCTGAAGAACCAACTGGCTCCTCTCCACCATCGTCGTTTGTTGAACATAACATAAAATATAAATTAAAACATGCATATAAATTGAATGCGTAACATAAGAATTAAAATTAAATAATACTTACATGAAGGGAATCGGCCAACTCATTCCCGGGTCGAACATAAACGTCACCAAAGACGTCGATCTCTGGGAACTTGGACCCCTCCTAAATTAAACAAGAGAAGAAAAATATTAGTATGAAAAAAATAAATTAATAAAAATGACATTAAAAATGAAATATAAATTTTGTGATTATTACCCGACGCCGTGCATCCATCCTATACGAAAAGGGTCTGGAGCCGGAATGGTGGAGAAGGGTCTTCTTCTTCCTATTACCCTTATTCACTTGGGCTTTATTCTGTTATACAAAAAATGAAACATATTAGTTAAAATATAAAAAATTAAATAATAATGAAATAAAAAAATAAAATAAACATTAATAAGTAATAAGTAATAATTAAACAAATATAATTAAAAAAAATACCGCAAATTCGGGCGCTTGAAAATGAGCGCAGAGCCACTCCCAACTATCCTCCCGCCCCTCAAGCTCCTTTGGGCAACCCTCATGAAGAGCGACTTGCGGATCATCATAGGCCTGAAAATGGTGGTGCAAGTCGCTCTTCCACTACTTGTACCTCTCAGCGAAGAGTCTGTTGACGTACGTCAACGACTCTTCGTCGAGATCCTCCAAGTTATAGTTCGTCTGCAATCAATTAATTAGATACGTTAAGTAAATAGAAATATACACAATTTTAAAGAAAAATATTGAAAATGTAAGGTACATACCGACAACTGGCCGCGAACCTCCGCCTTGATCTCGTCAGGCATGACCCTCCAAGACTTCCATTGCATCGGGCAATGGGTTCGCACGACGTGGCCAATGTCGTGGGCCAAGGAGCTATGCAACTCCGCCGTCGGTGCAGCCCGATGGCGCTCGTCGTACCCGATGCTGATACGACTGTTGGTCACCCGAGTGACCTTCGCCGTCTTCAGCTGACGACACGGTCCTCGGGTGTTCTTCTTCGCTGCAAAGAAAAAAGGTATTAATGTTAAATAAAAAAACATTGTTAAATTTCAATATAAAATTAACAATACAAAAGTGTAGTTATACCTGGCTGTGATCCCGAGGCACCAGTACCGTCGGTCGATGTCGTGTCGATGGAGTCGGTGGGCCGGTGCCGCCGCCTAGCACTAGCTGGCTGCGCCACGGATGACGCAGATGACGCAGGCGCCTGGGGCGACTGGGACGCCCCGGGACCAACCACCACGTGGTCCATCAAAGCTGGAGCAGTTGCAGCAGATGCCGACTGAGCCGGGGGATCCGAACTCGGTGCAGTCGTCATCGTCCTACCACGTCTAATCAAGTCTGACATCTACACATTTAATTTCATTCAGAATTTAAACTAATTAATTAAAAGCATAGCATGACCTAGGGTTTGGAATTTCGGAGTATCCGGGACTCCGATCAACGATCGGTCGAATCCTAAACGACCCTAGAAACACAAACGTACAACTACATGAGTTTCAGTTCGATCCAACGGTCCGAACATATCAAACCTGGAAATCGCACAATAGGCGAAATCCGATCAAGACTCAAACGGCAACCAAATTCAAACCGGCCAAAACCTAGGGTTTTAATTCCTATTTCCTATAGCGAAAATTCACAAAATCCTAACCAACCATCAGCTAACCAGTAACATATCCATCCAGCCAATCAATCATAACAAACATACAGAAATCATAACACAAATACAAAATTAAAATCAAAATCAAAACTGACAGAAATCATCATAACACAAATACAAAAATAAAAACTGAATTAACACATACTTCAATGGACACAGAGTCGATAGAGGCTTACAGTGGCGCAGAGAAAACAGACGCGGGAGTGGCCCAGAGAAAAGAGAAGCGGCAGTGGCTACGGTGGTGAAGGCAGGGAGGCTACGGTTGCGAGGGCGACGGCAAGGACGCCACGGAACGAGCGGAGGTGGCTGAGGTGACGGCGGAGAGAGAGGGCTGAGGGAAGGAGGAAAAACCAGAGAAATGGGGAAGAAGGAGGCCTCGGGTCGTTTCTGCAGATTTAATTGAGTTTGCGCGACGCAGGACATAATTCGTCGCGCAAAATCGTTTTAATGAACCTTGCGCGACGACAATTCCGTCGCGCAAAACAGCATTAATGAATCTTGCGCGACGGCCCTAATTTATTCGTCGCGCAAAGTTTTTGTTCACCGCCAAAATTTTGGGATTTAGGGTTTAGGGCGAGGCGGAAATTGAAGGGTCTGCGCCTTTTGCGCGACGAAGTAAATAAGCGTCGCGCAAAGGATGATATTGCGCGACGGAAACATTATATTCGTCGCGCAAAACACATTCTCGGCGCCTAAAAATTGAGATTTAGGGTTTAGCGGGAGAGGTATCTGTCTTTTGCGTGACGAAACAAGTAACCGTCGCGCAATATTACCTTTGCGCGACGACTATGTATTCGTCGCGCAAAACACGTCTAGCTGCAAAAATTTTGGGGTTTAGGGTTTGGCTGGAGCTGAAGGGCCATTGCCTTTTGCGCGACGAAGACGTGTTATTCGTCGCGCAAGTTCAAGATTGTGATTCGGTTGAAATTTTCGCTAAGTGTTCAGAGGGTTGAGGGATTGCGAGACGAATAAACTATGTATTGCGCGACGTTTTTGTTTTATTCGTCGCGCTAGTGTAGAATTTCATTGGGTTAAAATTTTCACTAAGTGTTGAAAGGGGATGGAGGGGTGGACTTTGTGTCCCAGATTGCGCGACGAACGAAACCATATCCGTCGCGCATTCATAATATCTTTCACTTTGCGCGACGATATTATGTTTCGTCGCGCAAAACCTAAACCCTAAAATGAAAACCCTAAACCCTAAGCCCTAAGCCCTAAACCCTAAACCCTAAAATAGTTTCAATGATCCAACCGGCAAACTTATTTTTTTTTTCTTGGAGATCGTATACGCCAAAAATCAAAACGACCAAACATTCAGATATCAGAAAACGGGACAAAATATTTCGACGGTTATAAATGAAAAGTCATGATTTAACGATTATTTTAATACTGATTCCAATCATTTTTTATAGCAACATTTGTTGACCCTATATGAATACAATGACTGAATTTGATCTTCAATTTCAGATTTTTACACTAGGGGATACCACATAAACGTTAAGTTACATTTTGACAAATGTATGAACAAATTTTTGATTTTTGGTGAATATATGATTTTGATAGCACACGCAGTCTACAAAACTAGTTTCAGTCATCCAGCCGTCAAACTTGTTTTTTGACAATTCGAGATCTTGGACAGCAAAAATCGGCCAAAAAAAACATTCAGAGATTAAGTAACTGGGTAAAACTTTTCGACGGTTCGAAATAAAAAGTGATGATTGAACGGTTATTTGAACTCCGATGTTGATGATTTTTTGCACCAACAGTCCTACACTCCATATGAATACAATGAACTACTTCGATCGCCAATTTCAAATATATATGTGTGTATATATTATACTATAACGTTATGTAATAGATATTTGCGCGACGAAGTCACTCTTACCGTCGCGCAAAAGTACCATACGCGACGCACATATTTTCGTCGCAACACTAGCTTTATTCGTCGCGCAAAATTTACGCGACGCATTTTTATGCGTCGCGTATGGTGTTTTTGCGCGATGATAATGATACTCCGTCGCGCAAGGATTTGGCGCCATAACTCCACCTTTAATTCAAATTGTGTATGCTTTGTATTTTTTGGAAAGGTTTTGTATTCATCATTTTTATGCTTTGTATTTTTTGGAAAGGCTTTGTATTTCTTCATCAAAACCAAGCTAAATTGATAATTAAGATTTGAATCGACCGAATTTATCGGTTTGACTAGATTGATGCCACTAATCATGAACCAAAGTCAAGAAAAATAAGTGGCACACAGCTAATATTGGAGAAATAACTTAAATTTTCTGTTTAAACATGAAGAAATAACTATATCTCAAAAGATAAAAATAATAATTGAAGAGGCCTTAAGGCATGAATAAATAAATAAATAAATAAAAACCAATCAACAAGCATGGGGTCGTAATAAGTACTGACGAAAGTATTGACTACAGTATTGACATTCCAATGAAGTTTGTGATGAAATATGGAGAATGAATACACAACTACATATGGACGACTGCATATATTCAAAGATTTGTATTACACAAAATGAATACACTAACATAATAAATTTACAAATAAATTCATTATTCATCATCTGAACTATAATAACTTTCGTTATCGTCGCTATCATCACTCTCGGTCTCCCAATCTTCTTCCTCCTCCTCCTCTATAACTGCATCATCGGCGTTGCTAGGGCCCACTGCAACATCGTATCGGGGAAGATCACCGAGGTCAATTGTAATTGACTGAATCGGTATTTCGACTGAAGACACTCCTTCTATTTGAAACGGTTCTTGTATAACATTTGTATCTCGAAGTGTTTCCGCATCATTTTCCATTGAAGATTCTAAACGTTGGTCAGCCACATTGTCGACGGCGTTGTCACTTGGGTCTAGTTCTGGTATATCATACACGTTCCTATGATCCATCTTCTGCACAACTTTCCACCCGTTCCCGGCTTTAGGGTCATCTAGATACACAATTTGGGACGCCATGTTTGCCAAAATGTAAGGGTCGTCATCATACCAAGTTCTGTTAATGTTCACAGACAGTACTCCATGGTCGATTTTAACACTTCCCGCCCTATTTGGGTTGGTATCGAACCATCGACACTTAAACATGATGACTTGGTATCGATCTTTGTAAAGCAATTGCACGACAGTTGTCAGTTTGCCATAGAAATCAATGTCCGTACTTTCACCTCCACCTGGGACATGGACACCGCTATTTTGCGTACACAACTTGTCATCTCGTGCGGCCCCCAAAAATTTGACGCCGTTAACATTACAAGCCGAGAACAATTCAGCGCGAATTGGGCCGAACGCCAAGTTATATAACTCGTCACTGTAAGTGGGGGAATTCGATGATTTCAATTTATTCACCTAATAGTATACAAAACCATTTACATGTTAGTCAGACAAAATTAAATACTACAATTTATATCTGTCAATTATAAAACACTTATAACTTACAGAATCCAAAAACCATTGTGGAAATAATTCACGGTGTTTCCGGGCAACCAAATGTGATGGATGTTCTCGCTTCATCATCTGTTCATGCTCATCTAAGTAGGCCATTATCTCATCACAATTGTTCAGTACGAACCAATGCGCTACCTCCATGTCATTTCTAGAAAACGACTCTCCTCGTCCAGGATCTCCAAATGGTCGTGCGCTTTGGGCAAAAACAGAAAGTTTTTCATTTCTCATACCTCCGTCATTATTGCGTTGAGGACGATTGAAAACCGTCTCCACATCTTTTAAATACATTCCACAGAAAGTAAGCGACTCATATTGAACCCAAGCCTCTATAATTGATCCTTCGGGCTTTGCCCTGTTGCGTACACTTTTTTTCAGCTCTCCGAGAAGCCTGCCAAAATAAAACGATATGATACAAATTAGCAAATTGTCGATAATGATGCATACACAAATGATAAAGATTATATACCTTTCTATTGGATACATCCAGCGATAGTTGACAGGACCAGCAAGCAATGCCTCTTCTGGCAAGTGAACCATCACGTGCATCATACTTGTAAAGAAAGCTGGCGGAAATATCATCTCAAACTTGCATAGGACTTGGACAATGTCATGGCGCAACTGAAACATGTCTGTCCTTCGCAATGTTTTTGCCGTCAGTTGGGAAAAAAATCTGGATAACAAGATGATTGGCTTCACCACATCTTCCGGCAGTAGGTGTCGAATACCCACAGGAAGTAGGCGTTGCATAAACACATGGCAGTCATGGCTCTTAAGTCCAGTAAATTTACCCCCATCGACATTCACGCAACGTGCGATATTAGAAGCATACCCATCGGGAAATTTGACAGACGATACAAACTTTAGAAACTCTTTTTTGTCATTCGGTTTCATAGAAAAGAATGCAAGATCCCTTCTAGCTTTATCACTGTATTTCTTCATCCATAAACCCCTTCGTATGCCCATTCTTTCCAAATCAAGACGAGCTTTGATCGTGTCCTTCGTCTTCCCCTCGATATCTAGAATCGTGCCCACCAATGTGTCGAATACATTTTTCTCAACATGCATCACATCTAGATTGTGCCTCAATTTCAGTTTCGACCAATATGGGAGCTCAAAAAACATAGGCTTGTGCGTCCAGTTCAAATGTGTAGAAGGTCTGGTCCGACTAACTGTTTTTCCGAACGGAGCAAAATCCAAACGGTTCAACTGTTCCAAGATCTCATCACCGGACCATTCTCTAGGTCTGAGGCGACGCTCTGTGTTCCCATCAAACTCTTTATCTTTTTCCCGCCATTCGTGGTCCCATGACAACCATCTCCGATGACCAAGGTAACAAACTTTTCCTGCGTGCCAACCAGAAGTTACATATTCCTTGCATACAGGACATGCCATATAACCCTTTGTGCTCCACCCAGAAACCATTGCATATGCTGGGAAATCATTCACAGTCCACATAACTGCTGCCCGCAAAGTGAACATCCTCCCAGTTGATTTATCGTATGTGCGAACACCGTTTGTCCATAAATCCTTCAGCTCATCAACCAGAGGCCTTAAGTACACATCAATTGACCTGCCAGGATCCTCAGTTATCAAAACAGTCATCATCATGTATTCTTTTTTCATGCATTTCCAAGGCGGCAAATTATATGGGAATGCGAAAATCGGCCAAGTGCTGTGGTGTTGGTTTAGAACCCCATACGGATTGAATCCGTCAGTGGCAAGTCCCAATCTAACATTTCGGGGATCAGCAGCAAACTCGGGGAACGTTCGATCGAACTCTTTCCATGCCTCCCCATCAGCAGGATGCCGCATCACATCATCGTCTACCCGTTTTTCCTTATGCCATCTCATGTCTGTGGCAGTATGCGTCGACATATACAATCTCTGCAACCTAGGTTTAAGGGGCAGATAACGCATCACTTTTTGTGGTATCTTAGTCATTCTATTCTGGGATGTCATTTTGAACCTCGACTCATTGCATATAGGGCATGTATCCAACGTTTCATGCTCTTTGTAGAATAACATGCAATTGTTTTTGCAAGCGTGGATTTTTTCATAACCCAATCCAAGACCATGCAACACCTTCTGCGCATGTTTATGGTCTTTCGGCAAACAATTGTCCGTCGGAAGCATTCTCTTGAAAACCCCCAAAAAGTAATCGAAACACAAGTTCGACATACGATACTTTATTTTTCCGTGCATTAGCTCCACGATGGCAGTGAGAACGGAAAAGCTCTCGCACCCCGGGTATAACTCTTGGTTGGCATTTTTTAACAGTTTTTCATACTGTTCAAACTCCGCACTGTCTATTGGTGTAGGCACGTCATCTTCCCCTTCCTGATTGATGTTGGTCGATGCGAATGGAAAAGCATCCTGTATAATACCCATGACTTGATCATTAGGATCCACAATAGGTTCAACATTGTCCACTCTCCTGGCATTTGAAGAAGAAGCATGGTCTACTTGTTCGCCGTGAAGGTTCCAAATGCTATATGTTTCAATCATTCCATTCCTTACTAAATGAAATCCAACATTTTCAATTGTCTCCCACAACGTGTTGTTACACCTCCTACAAGGACAACGGATTCTAGTTGCACCCGGGTTGTGTCTACGTGCAAACTCTATAAAATCCTCGATTCCATCCAAGTATTCGTCTGTGCATCTATTCGGGTTCTGTATCCACCTTCTGCTCATAATTCCTGAAACCACAATCACGACACAACAATCACAACAACTTCATACGAAGTTATAATGTCACCTTATGCCTCCGGTAAGGGCCCTATCCCATTCGGGAATGCATAGTCCTGTCACGTAACCTACGGCTACATGAGATTAGATTTCGACGTGGATTAATTTCGGCAGCATCTCGACACAATTCTTGAAGTGGGCATAGGTATAAATACCTACGTACCACCCGAAGAACGTACCGAGATGACACCGAAATCTCCACAATCGAAACCTAATCCTGTAGCCGAAGATTATGTGACAACACTATGCATTACCAAACTGTCCAAATAATGGGACAATTCAAGAATTAATTGGACCGCAGTCATGCATTACGCATCCATGCACGAAATCCAACTAATCTCGAACGGGAAACTACGTGTTACTAAATATAAAAATAAAAGTACGAAGTTAATTTCAATTAACTTCGTACATCACAACACATTGTGCTATGTCACGCACAATTTCACAACATTATACACATATAACTTCACAAAAAAATTACAAACATAACAAACAAACTTTTACAATAATATACCTTCTAAATCGTTCTCCACCAATCACCAATCACAAATATCCCTAACGATAACAAAATTAATAGCGTTACTAAGAATTTACATTAATACATTTAAACTAACGACAAAAAATACATACCCAATGAACGTACTGAATTCACAGCAGAGCAATGGCAGGGAGAGTGAGAGAGAGGCAGATACTAAAATGAAGAAGAAGGACTTTGCGCGACGAACAACCCAATCCGTCGCGCAAAATGCCGTCGCGAAAACCCACTTTTCCGTCGCACAAAAAAACATTTCCGTCGCGCAATTACCTGCCGACATCAGGTTTTTTGCGCGACGAATAAAATTATCCGTCGCACAAACATCCGTCGCGCAAATAACATTATTCGTCGCGCAAGATTTATATTACGTCGCGCAAATAACATTTATTTCGTCGCGCAAGAAAGCAACGGCATTACACTTTACGCGACGAAGGTAATTCCGTCGCGCAAAAACAGTTTTTTCCACTCTGCATTTTGCCGCCAAAATTAAGTAACCCTCGTTTTCTTACGCGAAGGTACTTATTTCCGTCGCGCTAAGGCGTCTTTTGCGACGAAAAAGTTCGTCGCGCAAAGGTTTTTACAGCAACAAAAATTAGACAATTTTCTGTCCATCTTTACGCGACGAAATATTTTTATTGTCGCGCAATATTGTCATGCGCGACGATTTTTATCGTCGCGCAAGATTCTGGCGCCAAAAATAAAAACTGGGTTTTTTTCCCCGACCTTTGCTCGACGAAATTAGTTTTGGTTGCGCATAGATTGTTTGCGCGACGACGATATTTCGTCGCGCTAGAGTTCTGCTCTTTGGGCTACGGTATTTTTTTTTCGTCGCAATAGTGATTTTTGCGCGACGAAGATATTTCGTCGCGCTAGAGTTCTGCTCTTTGCGCTACGGTATTTTTTTTTCGTCGCAATAGTGATTTTTGCGCGACGAAAATATGTTCGTCGCGCAAACGTCCGTCGCGCAAACAGTAAATCATAGTAGTGCAACCTTATAAGCACCACTCATGGGACTAAACCCAAAACCATAGGGAACATTACTCATGCATGTTTTCACTACGCGGTGTTGGAAGAGCTAAAGACTCACCAGTGATGCATGTTTTGCTGAAGATCTCTATATGTTACAGTTGATGACTTCCCCAATATCAACCAAAATTTATCTGAGTACCTTCACACCCTTTCTTTCTAAACTTTATCCCCAACTTTTTTTGCAACGTCTATTACACTTTCTTACTAACTTAAGTGGAATAGAAGTTCTAATGAACAGCGTCATGCTTAGATGAAGAACTTGACGGTGCAAAAGGATTTTACCAGTAAACTAAATTCATTTGTTTGGTCTTTTTAGTTTTGCCAGTAAACTATAGAACTCTTCATCCATCAAAGAAAACATTAACATTTGAGTTTCTAATGTTGGGAATAGCCCAGGAAGGAGGCAATCGTTCTCAAACACAAGATTCGCTAATCATTTATTGCTAATCCTTCTCATAACTGTTGAAATGTAAATTGACTAGCTAATTTCTTGTTAGTTAGTAATTTACTTAGTCTGTTTCTACTCTTAGCTTCATTAAGCATTATGTTAGTTAAGTGACTTGAGCTCATATGCCAAGTGTAAGGTGTAAAGCAGTCAGTTAGTTTCCAACGGCTCTTAGGCCTTGTACTGCCATGTGTCACATTCACATTGGCCCCTGTAATAGAATGTTGGTGATTGGCTGATGTAATATGAGAATGAATACAAAAGGTGTGATCTTTGCAAGATGTTCAGTAGATCGTACCAGAGAACTTTTTTCCATTTTTTCTGTTTTCTCTTCTGAGCTCACTCTTCCCTGTACCTTTCTAGCTCCCTCAATAATCCAAAACTTCAACATGGTATCAGCAGTGAAGGTTGGATCTGGATAGTGGGCGTTGAAGCTGTGTGAGCTGAGCTTGGAAAATCCAACAAGAAATTTCCGACTCAGTTCATTGATTCCGGTCTCAAATGATTGGGTCAGGTGGTAGTGATCTTCGGGCTCCAATATTCAATGGTGATAACTATGAATTTTGGAAGATCCGAGTGAGAACTATTTTTAAGTCGCATGGAATCTGGGATCTAGTTGAAAAGGGTCTTGGGATTTCAAAATCAAAAGGGAAGAAGGTCGATGAAGAAAGGTCATCGGAGTCAGAGAAGGTGTCTTTGTTAATGAAGGATGCTAAGGCACTTGGTATTATCCAAGAAGCTGTCTCATATGACATTTTCCCTAGAATCTCAAATGAAGAAACCTCAAAAGGTGCTTGGGATGTTTTACATCAAGAGTTTCATGGTGATAAGCAAGTGAGATCTATTAAGCTAGAGGGTCTGCGTCGAGATTTTGAGTACACAAGAATAAAGGATGATGAAACCTTGTCTGTGTATCTCACTCGTTTGCTTGAGTTGGTGAATCAAATGAAAGGATATGGGGAAGATCTATACAAAGGAAGGTTAGTTCAAAAACTTCTTATAAGCCTGACTAAAGAGTTTGATACTGTCTGTTATGTGATTGAACAAATGAAGGATATTGAGACTATTGAGGCACAAGAAGTGCTTGCTGCATTGAGGGGGTTTGCTCAACGGCTTGATAGACATGCTGAGAGCACCACTGAGAAAGCCTTCAGCAGCATGGGCATAAACCAAAAAGGATCTCAGTCAAATTCTAGTTTTGCTAATAACAAATCAAAGAAGAATTGGAAATCGATGGGTAAGAAATGGGATTCAAAATCTCAAAATAATGTCAACCAAGGAGGAAAGAATGAACAAGGGGAAAAATCAGATCAAGCTAAGGGAAAATGCAAGCATTGTGATAAACTACACTATGGAGAGTGTTGGTTTAAATGGAAGCCAAAATGCTATGGTTGCAATCAATTTGGGCACTACATTAAGGAATGTGATCAAGCAAACAAGGCTGGAAAAGTAGCAAATATTGCTAATCAGGTAACTGAACCTGCAACAATGTTTTATGCATGTCATTATGCTACTATTGGAAAGAATATGAATAGTGGTATGTTGACAGTGCATGTAGTAATCATATGACCTCACATGAGTCTTTGCTTGTGAACATTGATAAGAATGTGAAATTTAGAGTCAAAATAGGTACTGGTGATTTGGTACAGTCAACTGGCAAAGGCACTTTGGTCATAGAAATGCAGGGTGTGACTAGATACATTAAGGAAGTTATGATTGTCCCTGGTTTGGATGAGAGCCTGTTAAGTGTAGGTCAAATGGTAGAACATGGATATTGGCTTGTCTTTGGTGATAATGTGGTTGATATTTATGGGGAAAGGCAGATGCAGGATTTGATTGCAAGTGTACCAATGAAGGGAAATAGATGTTTTCCTTTAAGCCTAGAATATGTCAAACCTTCTATGGCTAATAAAGTAAGAGTTGAGGAGTCATCTTGGCTGTGGCTTAAGAGGTATGGACATCTAAACTACACTAGTTTGATGCTCCTGCAAGACAAAGAAATGATGCAAGGTCTACCTAGATTACAAGTCACAAAGCATGTGTGCTGTGGTTGTGCTACAGGAAAAGGACACAGAGAACCTTTTGACAAGGAGAAAGTTTGGAGAGCATCACAGCCCTTAGAACTGATACACTCTGACATCTGTGGTCCAATGCAGACTATCACTCTTGGAGGGAATAGATACTTTCCCACCTTCATTGATGACCACACTAGAATGTGTTGGATGTTTTTCTTACAGCCTAAGTCTCAAGCATTCAACATATCCAAAAGGTTCAAAAACATGGTTGAGCTGCAAAATGGTTATCAAATTAAGAAGCTAAGAAGTGATAGAGGTGGAGAATATACATCATTGGAATTTTCAAAGTTTTGTGAAGAGATGGGATTAGAAAGGCAACTGACTATAGCCTACTCTCCGCAACAGAATGGAGTTGTAGAGAGAAAGAATCGTACTGTGATGGAAATGGCAAGAACAATGATGCATGAGAAGAAAATCCCTTTGAAATTTTGGGTAGAAGCTGTCAATACAGCTGTATACCTAAAAAAATAGAAGTCCAACAAGTGCTCTGGATAATACAACTCCATTTGAGAAGTTTAGTGGAAGGAAACCAGGTGTCAAACACTTGAGAATCTTTGGCTCTCTATGCTACATTCACATCCCTTCACAGAAAAGGCACAAACTAGAGGAAACTAGTGAGAAGGGAGTATTTGTAGGCTATGGAATATGTGAAAAAGGATATAGAGTACTCAATTTGAGAACTCAAAAGATTGAACTGTCTAGGAGTGTTATTTTTTATGAGAAAGCCATGTGGGATTGGGAATCAAATGAGGCAGTACAAGTGGAGGTTACAATTCCTTGGAATGATAACAAAAGCTCAATGACATTTGAGTTTGATTAAGAAGCAAGTGACTCACCTCAGTCTGTGCAATCTCCTCTGAGAACACAAGCTGTTAGTGACCTGCAAGCAACTATGAATTTAGTTTCAACCTCTGAAACATATGACCATACTCCAAGAAAATGGAAAAGTTTGGATGAAGTGTATGCTCAATGCAAGATAAGCATCATTGAACCTAAAAACTTTACTGAAGCAGTTAAGGATGAAGCCTAGAAAAAGGCTATGACAGAAGAAATGTTGATGATAGAGAAGAATTCAACTTGGGAGTTAGTTGATAGACCAAGCAACAAACCGATTGTTGGAGTGAAATGGGTATACAAAACCAAGCTAAACCTTGATGGCTCCATTCAAAAGCACAAAGCAAGGCTTGTAGCCAAAGGTTACACACAGAAACCAGGGGTTGATTTCAATGAAACCTTTGCACCTGTGGCAAGGTTAGACACCATTAGAATACTCATTGCACTGGCTGCACTGAAAGGTTGGAAGCTGTGGCAATTGGATGTTAAATCAGCATTTTTCAATGGTGTACTTGAAGAGGAAGTATATATGGATCAACCGGATGGTTTTGTGGTTGAAAAGGCTGAAGATAAAGTGTATAGATTAAGAAAGACTCTTTATGGTCTAAAACAAGCACCAAGGGCTTGGTATAGTGAGATTGATACATATCTCACTCACTGTGGTTTTCATAGAAGCTCAAGTGAAGCAACCCTATATGTGAGAAACAAAGAAGGAATTGGTGTCTTGATAGTATCAATCTATGTAGATGATATAGTCTACACAGGGAGTAGTACAAGAATGATGGAAGAGTTTAAAATAGAGATGATGTGCAAGTATGAAATGTCAGATTGGGTTTACTTCACCACTTTCTTAGAATGAAGATAACTCAAACTGAAGGGAGTATTTTTATACATCAGAAAAAGTATGTCGTTACTCTCTTGGATAAATTTGGCCTCAAGGATTACAAATCAGTGAGCACTCCATTGGTTGCCACTGATAAATTGCAAAGAGAGGATGGAAGTGAAGCTACAGATGAAAGTTTGTACAGGAAAATTGTTGGAAGCCTGCTATATCTAACTGCAACCAGACTAGATATTATGTTCTCAGCTAGTCTGCTTGCAAGGTTCATGCACAGTCCTTCTAAGCTGCACTATGGAGCTGCTAAAAGAGTTCTAAGGTACATACAAGGCACAATTGATTATGGAATTGAGTATGTGACTGGAAAATCTGCATTTTTAGTAGGATATTGTGACAGTGACTGGAGTGGATCTGAGGAAGATATGAAAAGCACTTCTTGTAACACCCCGACCCCGAATTTAACCCTTATTTAATTAATTAATTATTTAAGGGTATTTTAGTCATATTTTTAACCGAAGAGAGTTTGGGGCAGTGATTAGTATTTTTGGAAAGGTCGTACTGAGACGAGTTCATAGACACATAGTGGGCTCGAATCGGAGTTGTAACGAGAGAGATATGGTCAAAAGAAGCCCAATGGCATAATCGTAAATATTTCAAAATGGGATTTTTTATAAAATCTGGTTTTTCTCTCTCTCTCTCTCCCGCGACTTCACTCTCTCTCTCGTCGGCTCTCTCTCTTTCTCTCCTCGTATCTCCGGCCACCGACCACGGCTGTGGGCGGGGCCGGTACCAAAACGACCGGGACGACGTCCCCTTCCTTCCCCAACTGTTCCCCACCGGCGATGCGGCCTGTGCTGGCCGGAAAATGCAGAAAACCGCCGGGAGGTTATCGAAACTTCAACGCCGTCGATCTCCCTCCTTCGGCCACCATTTCCGTCGACCCAGGTATGGATCTTGAACCTCTCAAGCTGTTCTAGCTGCCTGTTGGTTGGGTTTTGATCGATTCGATCTCTAGATCACTCGATTTTCGAATTGAAAATCGGCCGAAACTTCGGCCACAGTGATCGGCCATTTCCGGCCACTTTTTGGGGTAGGTCCAAGAACAAAAGTGGCTCCAAATAGGGTGTTATACCAAGGGTAGGAGTTTGGAGCCGTGGTTTGGAGATTTTCCGGCGAAGCGTTATCGCTTTGGGCACCCACGCGCTGCCGGCGAGTGCGGCGAAGCGTGGGCACTGTAGAAAAAGTAGCGATCTGTTCTGATGAGATCCTTAGGTTGTCACGAGTGCGTAGGATTTCGCGGATCTCAATTCGGACGTCGTTTGACCATCGAACGTATAATCGCATAGTGTGCGTTATCCGGGTTCGATAGGTTGGGACCGTTGGATGGTCCCAAATTTAATATATGTTAATCTAGGTATTTCTAGGATCGTGTAGGAATTCACGGATCGTGAATCGGAGCCCCGAATGTTCCGAATAATAATTTAAAGTTTATATTTTATATTAACCGTCAGATCATGCGATCGTGAGAAATCCGACCGTCTGATCTGAACCAAACTCGCAGGACAAGTGTCCTATACCTGGTAGAACCCATAGAGACTTTCGGATCAGAAATTGGAGGTCGTGGGTTCTGCAGGTCCGTTTGACCAGGGTTAGAGTAGTTTGACCCTTGGTTGACCGTGAATCTCCCGGAGTAATCTCACCCTTCCGGGGGGGGGGGGGGGAGGGGGGATTGTCGGGAGCTAGACTATTATGGAGGGTTACACAAAATAAGAATTAATTTATATAAATATAATTATATGTGGTTGTACAAGGGTACAACAGAGTCTAGAATGTCAGTTTGGAGTGCTATACGCACTACTGTAGGTACCTCCTCGGATGTTGAATTCACTACAAGTACCACCAAGTGAAAGTTAGGTCCCGCCTGGCGTAGGTTATCCGGCGTTGGGACAGGCCCCCATACGTGGCCGTTGGTTCATACCCGGCGTATTGGGGAGTTATGTAATATGATGTCCAGGGTCTCACGTGGCGTAAGGTTATCTGGGCGTTGAGGACAGGCCCCATAACGTGGCGTTTGGTTGTACCGGCGTATGGGGAGATTATGTGATATTGTGTTGAGGTCGCACGTGGCGTAGGTTATCCGGCGTGTCGACAGACCCCATACGTGGCGTTGGTTGTACCGGGCGTATGGGGAGATTTGTGATATGATATTGAGGTCCCGCGTGGCGTAGATTATCCGGCGTTGGGACAGGCCCCATACGTGGCGTTGGTTGTACCGGCGTATGGGGAGATATTATGATAGTATGGCATGGTCGCACGTGGCATAGGTTATCCGGCGTGTTAACAGGCCCCATACGTGGCGTTGGTTGTACCGGCGTATGGGGAGAATATGTGAAATACAGAGAAATGAAATAAGGCATCGCCCAAGTGTGGAATTGGGTTTTTATGGAAGAACTACGTGTGGCTTGATCCCTCAAGGAGGGTACATAGGCAGCCTAAGGTTATTAGGTGCAGCCACAGACTAAATATTAGTCATAATTGGTATTCGAATTGTTTGGTAGTTGGTTGAGAATTATTGGAAGGCCGAAGGCCATTTGTGTGAATTGCATGAAATTATATTGTGCATGCTGCCATTTGGGAATATTAAATGCGTTTTTATGCAGGTATAAATTTTGGGAAATGTCCAAATTATAGGGGAGACTGCCGAAATTTCGGCAGGAAGTCTCGGTTTTTAGTAAGTGGGCCTGACATCGGGGTGATGTCAGGAATTTCAAAGGGTTCGTCTCGGATTTTGAGAAAATTCGGGGCGGGTCCTTTCACTTCTGGATATGCATTTTCATTTGGAAGTGGTGCATTTTCGTGGGTATCAGTCAAACAACATAGTTTGGCTCTTTCAACAGCATAAGCAGAATATGTGAGTGCAGCAGAAGCTACATCACAAGCCATTTGGCTCAAGTTTGTTCTTGAAGATTTTAGGGAAGAACAGACTACTGCAACAACTGTGTTTTGTGACAACACTTCAGCCATAGCCATGTCTAAAAATCCAGTTTTTTACCAAAGAAGTAAGCATATTCATAGGAAGTTTCATTTTATCAGAGATGCAATTCAAAATGGTGAAATTGATTTGGTTTACTGCAAAGGTGAAGAACAAATTGCTGACATCTTTACCAAGGCTCTTCCCAAGGACAGATTAAGTTATTTGAGAAGTCTACTTGGAGTGAAATCAGCTAGCACTTTAGAAGGGAGTGTTAAAATGTAAATTGACTAGCTAATTTCTTGTTGGTTAGTAATTTACTTAGTCTGTTTCTACTCTTAGCTTCATTAAGCATTATGTTAGTTAAGTGACTTGAGCTCATATGCCAAGTGTAAGGTGTAAAGCAGTCAGTTAGTTTCCAACTGCTCTTAAGCCTTGTACTGCCATGTGTCACATTCACATTGGCCCCTGTAATAGAATGTTGGTGATTGGCTGATGTAATATGAGAATGAATACAAAAGGTGTGATCTTTGCAAGATGTTCAGTAGATCGTACCAGAGAACTTTTTCCATTTTTTCTGTTTTCTCTTCTGAGCTCACTCTTCCCTGTATCTTTCTAGCTCCCTCAGTAATCCAAAACTTCAACAATAACAACTCAAATCAAATCGACAATCGTGTCTATTTGACACAGATCAGCTTGTCCGCAACAACCCCAATATATGTTTATGTAAATATCGAATGAGCTAAAGAAATTTATTTGTTTTACTTGTTTAAAAAAAAATAGAAACAAGTGCATATAGTTTCGAACTCCAACAGTTCAAATCTATATAACATTATTCCATTCCAATATCTTTCAAAAGCTCAACTTTTCGATAGTAAAATAACCGACATGAAGTTTGAAATTGCACACAACAGCAAAAGACCAAATTGAAACTTAACTAGCTTTGACAGATAATAATACTCCCGATTTGATCCGGAGCTGGAGCTCTATCCCCCGATAATATGTTTAGGCGAAACAAAGCTTGGAATATGGACATGTGCAGAAATCAAGTATATCCCATCAAACTCAACGTCCACAAGACCCTTCCCAGAAGCATGAGCCAGCAATTTCCCACCATTAAACAACAAGACTTGCCCATCCCCAAACTTCAATAAGACTGGCCCATCCCCAAACTTCAACGAGATTCGCCCATTCCGAAAAAACTGCTGGCAAGGACGTGGAACTATGACGCCTCCAATTGTAAGCTCTAGGCTCCAAGACTCCTTAACCCCATGCTCCTTCATCACCCAAATACTCATTTTTCTCTGGGAATCTACAGTTACAGTTACAGAGAGGCAACCCTGCAAGACGCTAAAGTCCAATCTTGATATATTATTCCGTCCTTCCAAATCCCAACTAGGGGGTAGGGGCAACTCTTGGAAAACCTCTCTTTCAAGATCAAAGGCACATATCAGAGCCCTTGACCAATCAATCCAATGAAGAAACCCACTAACACAAACCCCATATAGCATGTAGTCCAAATCGTACCAAAAATTCCCAATGCTTCTCCAAGCCCCAGAGCCAACGGTCAAAACCAACACCTCCCGGTACGGTTCATAACGCCATTGACTTGTACCCCTGAACCGAACAAGCTTATAGGCACCACTCATGGGACTAAACCCAAACCCACATGGAAAACTAATTACGTTCTCATCTGGCGGTGTTGGAAGAGCCAAAGACTCACCCGTGATGGGATTGGATATGTATAAACGGCCATACGGCGGATTCCAAGAGTCTAATTTGTAGAAGCAGAGTAAGCCGTTGCACGAACTCACAATATTCACCTCTTTAGGTAGTACAATCGTATCTTTCAAAAGCTTCAGTGCAACGTCGTTTGGGCCCAAGGAGTCGTTTTTTAGGGTGGCCAAATGGTCGGAACCGCATCCTCGTAAAAGAAGACAAGTCGTTCCCGAAAACAGTTGTTCAGTGAATTGGGGGTCTGATAGCAAACGATGCCAAAACTTACACACGAACCTGCATTGCAGGAGGGTTTTAATTTGAATTTTGCGGAAGATCTCCCCTAATATGTGGCTTGGAAGTTGCAGAATGTAGGGAATATTATGATTCTTTTTTTGTTTCTCCATGGATGAAACTCTCTCGTTTTCTCCACTGTCATCATAGATGCTTTTTGTCATGGCTGCGGTGCTTTAGGGTTTCAGGGTTTCGGGTATTTTTCATTATATAACCCAAAATTTGGCCCTTACGTTTAAAAATGCCAGTTTTTATAAATAAATAAAAAATCTAATATCGCAAAAAACTCATGTGAATATACTTAAATGCCCTCAAAAATATAATTAAAAATGCCCCAAACTTGTCTACAACACGTTAAACACTGTTTTCTAATTAAAAATAAAATAATAAAAATTAAACAACAACAGAATGGTTCTTATATTCACACAGCTAAACAACTGAAACTTTTTAACCAGTTCCTTGATTTCTTAAAAAATTTGTGTAACTCTCCTATGAACACCTCCTCACTAACCTTGTGCAAGAATTACAAATTTTAGAGTAAGATTGTTCCAAACAGATTTGAGATTTTTTTAAAAGTCAAAAGTTTCTCGCCAGGTGTAAATCTTCTATCACCACCATAATTTTTCGCATCAATGAAGAAGAAGCTATGAGAGAAGAGAAACGATTGAAGCTGCCCAAGGGAATCCCTTGTGCTTTCCCACGGAGTATACCTTTCACTCGTTTCAACTTTTTAACCCCAAAATTTTGTCAAGATTGTAGCCACCTCTGAGTTCTGGGCTGCTCAGGAGGAAACTGTCAGGCCCTAGTGATTTTGTACCGCTAATTTGGGACACCGCTGTCTATACTTCCTCCGTCACCGCCGGAGTCAAAGCTTCATTATCCTGTATTGTTACCCTGGGATCAATAGCTCCTCCAGTTATATGGGCCATATTAATAGGTCGGCTGCTAGTAGAAAATTCTTGAAAATAAGAGATAACAGTGCTCAAGGGTGGGTCACACACAGTACTAATTAACTTTATGTTCGGGCAATCAATAGCCACATGAGATCATTGCTAATCATTGTTAAAAAATTTCTGTATCCATAACTACTCAAATCGAATCGACAGTCGTGTTTATTTTACATAGATCACCTTGTCTGCAGCAACCCAATATATGTTTTATGTAAATTTCGGATGAGCTGAAGAAATTTATTTGTTATATTTGTTATAAAAAAAATAAAAAAAAATAGAAATAAGTGCACATAGTTTCAAACTCCAACAGTTCAAATGTATATAACATAATTCCATTCCAATTTCTTTCAAAAACACTGAACTTTTCGATAGTAAAATGAAGGACATGAAGTTTGAAAGTGCAAACAACAGTAAAAGACCAAATACATACTTAACCACTGATTATATGTCTAGGCGAAACAGAGCTGGGAATATGGACATGTGCAGCAATCAAGTGTTGTATCCCATCAAATGCAGCGTCCTCAAAAACCATTCCCAGAAGCATAAGCAATCAATTTCCCACGAATAAGCAACAAGACTTGCCCATCCCCAAAATTCAACAAGACTGGGCCATCCCCAAACTTGCACGAGACTCGCCCATTAAAAAAGCCCGTCTCGTAAGGATATCCAACTTCGATGTCTACAATTTTAAGCTCTAAGCTCCAAGACTCCTTCATCACCCAAATACTCATTTTCTCCTTGTAGCCTGCAGTTGCAGTTACAGTTACAGAGAGGCAACCCCTCAAGACACTAAGGTCCAATCTTGATATATTATTCTATCCTTCCAAATCGCAACCAGGGGGTAGGGGGCAAGTCTTGGGAAACCTCCCTTTCAAGATCAAAGGAACATATCACAGCCTTTGACAGATCAATCCAATGAAGAAACCCACTAACACAAACCCCATATAGCCTGTAGTCCAAGTCATACCTAAAATTCTCAATGCTTCTCCATGCCCCAGAGCCAATAGTCAAAACCAATACCTCCGGGTTCGGGTCCAGTCGACCTCCAAACCTGAACCGAACAAGCTTATAGGCACCACTTATGGGACTAAACCCAAACCCACATGGAAAACTAATTATGTAGTCATCCGGCGGTGTTGGAGGAGCCAAAGATTCACCCATGATGGGATTGGATATGTAAAAATGGCTACATGGCGTTTTCTAAGAGTCGAATTTGTAGAGGCAAAGTAAGCCGTTGCATGAACCCACAATATACGCGTCACGAGTAGGTAATACAATTGTATCGTTCGAAAGCTTCCATGCGACGTCGTTTGGGCTCGAGGAGTCGTTTTCGAGGGTGGCCAAGTGGACCTCGGAGCCGAATGTTCGTAAAAGAAGGCAAGTCCTTCGTGAAAACAGTTGTTCAGTGAATTGGGGGTCTGATAGCAAACGATGCCAAAACTTGCACACGAACCTGCATTGGACGAGGGTTTTAATTTGAATTTTGCAGAAGATCTCCCCTAATATGTGGTGTGGAAGTTGCAGAATGTAGGGAATATTAAGATCCTCTTTTTGTTTTCAACATGGATGAAACTCTGTCGTTTTCTCCACAATCATGGATGCTTTTTGTCATGGCTGCGGTGCTTTAGGGCTTAGGGTATTTTTCGTACGACATATTCTTATATACTCCAATCACTTTCTTTCTGAACTTTATCCCCCCAACTTCCTTTCTAACTTTCTTTCTATCTTTCTATTCGACTCCACTCTTAAATATTGTAATCCATCAAAACGTTTGCTCACGTTTGTTAATGAAAACGGGAAAGTTTGCCTTCAGTGAGCTCTTGTTGGAAAACATGGGAAACAGTTTTCCAATTATTAAAACGGGAAAGTATAATGAATTTGTTTTCCAATAATGAAAACGGGAAAGTTCGCGTTCAGTAAACACCCACTGCTACAAAAAAGCAAAAAGACGACGGTAAATCACCGTCGTGTATTGGGTTTTTCAATGGTCGTGGAATCCACCGTCAGCTTTTCCCTCATAAACCACGACGCTAAATAACCGTCGTTGTTAAAATATACAACGTCATCAACAAATACAAAACGACGTCTTTGTACTGCAAAAAGTTCTAAAAAAAGCAATCGAGGATGATAATAGACGACCAACTCTCTAAAAAAACCGTCGTTAAAAAGGAAAAATATGACACAGAACAAGGCCGCAAGATAGACATACAACGACGAAAATACAAATACGACGACGTTAAATATAATTTTCACGACAATAAAAAATATGACGTCTTTAAATACATTAGAAGACGACGTTATTGATACCTACTACGTCGCATATATAAAAACAGCCGTCGTAAAATTAATTTTCCACTTCGATTTTTCGATAAAAGATGACGTGGAAATAGTTGTCAGTGTCATTATTTACGACGTATGTATTTATTGAGTAAACGTTGAAAAACGAAACAACGTCGGTTACAAATATATGAGAGTCGTATTACAAAATTTATACGTCATATTTTCAGAAACAAACAACGACGATAAATATTAAACGTTGTTAAATAAAACAACGTCGGAAAACAATAAAAACAGACGTGTTTAGTCTGCTAAAGTTCTAGAAAATAGTCGAGGATGAGAATAGACGACCAACTCAAACAAATCACCGTCGTTAAAAAGGAAAAATATGACACATGTTAAAAGAACAAGGCCGCAAGATATACATACAAAGACGACAACTAAAATTTTACGCCGTTAAATATAATTTACACGACAAGAAAAAATATGACGCCTTTAAATACATGAGAAGACGACGTTATTGAAATATACTACGTCTCTTATTTACAAACAACCGTCGTGAAATAAATTTTCCACTTCGATTTTTCTAAAAAAGATGACGTGGAAGTAGTTGTCAGTGTCATTATTTACGACGTATGTATTTATACAGTTGACGTTGAAGTGTCATTATTTACGACGTATACATTTATATAGTCGACGTTGTATTTATATCTATCATCATTACTCACGACGCACTAAATAATATAGACGACGTTGAACTTCTAAACAACGTCGGTTCCAAATAAATGAGAGCCGTATTACAGAACATATAGACGGCGTAGATTATGATGAGAGCCGTATTACAAATAACGTCGTTTAATTGTTATTAGACGGCGGTTATAATGAATTTCCGTCGGAATTCATTTCGTTCCTCTTCGTTTATAAAAGAACTTGCGACGTGGAAAATGTATGATGACGTCGTATTTTTTAACGTTCAGATTATATATCTCGTTTTTTAGACGTCAGTATTATGGGATTGGAGTCGTGTTATTCTGAATTACATGGCGGTTCTTAATCCTTCACCGACGTGATATCCTGAATAATTGCTTCACAATAGCGTCGTGGTTCTTCATTGTTACGTTGCTTTAAGACGTCGGTAAATATGCTGAATAACTGATTCACAATAACGTCGTGTTTTATTTGAACGTAGAAAGTGAAGAAATCGCATTACAATATATTACAAAATTAATGTCATACACTGCCAATTACATAAGCATCATTCAATCCATATATCTTCACACCCATCTCGAATATTTTGACCGCCTAACTCACCTACCAGTTCATCAAATGTGTCAACATTTGGCATCCCTCTAGTAAATGGCTCACACTCAATTATCACATCACCTAAGACTTCATCACCAATAACATCATTATATTCTCTATTAGGCATTGATAACACTACCGACCAACCACGATGCATCGGG
The DNA here is from genome assembly GCF_000346465.2 of Prunus persica. Taxonomy (NCBI): domain Eukaryota; kingdom Viridiplantae; phylum Streptophyta; class Magnoliopsida; order Rosales; family Rosaceae; genus Prunus; species Prunus persica. The sequence goes on from NC_034009.1 coordinate 13,958,480, forward strand.
TCGTCAACAAAAAATATTTGTTTGACTTGAGAAGCCAAAACAAATTGGTCATTCCTATGTCCAATTTTACTCAAATCTACAAGGGTAAATCCAAGTTCGTCGACTACAAGACCAGAACTATCTATCCAATTACACCTAAAGACTGGGATTGTAAACTTTTGGTAGTCAAGGTCCCAAATTTCTTGAATGACACCATAGAAACCCATATTTGAGAGAATTGGGTTTTTATCCTTGGCACTAGCAACTTGCATGGTATGTGCAAGTAAATAAACTCCACTATTTTGAGTTGTTCGCACATCATCTTGTGCCTTGATATTGAATTTAATACCTTTAATCAGATAGCTCCTATATAATGGCACTGACATGTTTGGACCAGCTGCTAGCCACCTTAAATTTTCTGATACGCCATGATTGTCTTCCTCAAGTTCACTTTGAACCTGCAAATTAATCATATCTTAATTCAATCTAACATATAAATAAGAAGAAAATTAAAAGAGAAATATGTTATTCAACAACATATACCTTGAAGCGTAGCCATTGAATGAAAGTGCTATTGTGCTTATCCTGCAGCCACTTTGTTCTCTTTCTAAATTTTGGATAAGCAGTCTTGATGTGAATCATATGTTGCCTACATGACACGAAAAATTCAAGCATTACGGTCCTAAATATAGAAGATAAACATAAGAAATAATTTAAAATGGAAACTTAAAGAATAAAGCTCATACGTACTCGATATAAGGTAGGACTTCCTCCGTATTCTCCAAGACATATAGATGTGCTTGATTCAACAGGTCCTGATCAACTACGCTCACTGTGCAACCTGATAATGGCTTTGAAAGTCCCATCTTTTGGCTTGAAGGCACTCCAACTGTACTAACATCAAATAAATGCTGAGTACAACACTCTACCACTTCTTCAGCTATATACCGCTCAGCAATGCAACCTCCGGGACGAGTACGATTCTGAACATACCCCTTCAGCACTTTCATATATCTTTCAAACGGATACATCCACCTAAAATATACTGGCCCACATAGACGAACTTCTCTGACAAGATGTACTACTAGATGAACCATGATATCAAAGAATGAAGGGGGAAAGTACTTCTCAAGCAAACACAGAGTAACTACTACATCTTCTTCCAACTTATCTAGCTTGGAAACATCAACAGTCTTTGCACATATAGCATTGAAGAAGAAGCACAAACGAGTTATTGCATACCTTGTAGGCTTCTCTAAAACAGAACGAATTGCCACAGGGAGCAATTGTTGCATTAAGGTATGACAATCATGTGATTTAAGGCCAAGAAGTCTTGAATCTTGTAAAGATACAAGATTTTTAATATTTGAAGAATAACCTTCAGGGACCTTCATACCATAGAAAGAATTGCAAACCTCTCTCTTCTCTGCTCTTGACAAATTCCAAGGCCCAGGAGGCAAACGAGTACGTCTTTCTCCATACTCGGGTTGCAAATCAGTTTTGACCCCCATGTTCAATAAATCTAATCGAGCAGCAATCACATCTTTATTTTTTCCAGGGATTTCCAGCAATGTACCAATGATACTATCACAAACATTCTTCTCAATGTGCATAACATCTAGGGCATGCCTCACAGGAAGGTATTTCCAATACTCGAGATCAAAGAATATTGATTTCTTCTTCCAACAAACTCTGTCACCATTTTCAACCATATGCGGCACTTCTTCTCCGGTTAATGGCTCGGGAGGTATGCCATATTCAGGTTTCCCATTAAAAGCTGCACGTTGCCTCCTATATGGATGATTGATTGGTAACCATTTTCTATGCCCAATGTAACAAATTTTGTGGCCATTTTTCAACCTGTGACTAGGTGTATCATCGCCGCATATTAGACAAGCTTTATATCCTTTAACAACACAACCAGATAAGTTTCCATAGGCAGGGAAATCATTAATTGTCCACATTAATGCAGCTCTGAGTGTAAAGTATTCTCCACTATGTGCATCATACACTCCTCTAATCCCATCCCACAAAGATTTTAAATCATCAATCAAAGGCTCCAAGTAGACGTCTATATCATTTCCGGGTTGTTTAGGACCGGAAATCAATAAGGTTAACATCATGAACTTTCGTTTCATGCACAGCCATGGAGGGAGATTATATGTAACTAAGATAACCGGCCAACAACTATATCTGCTACTTAGAGAACTGTGGGGATTGAATCCATCAGATGAAAGAGCCAATCTCAAGTTTCTCGGCTCATTACCAAACTCAGGCCATTTATCATCAAGAAGTTTCCAAGACGGGGAATCCGCCGGATGAGACATCTGACCGTCAATTGATTTTCTAGCAGCATGCCAAGTCAAACTCTTAGCTGTCTCATGTGATTGAAACATCCTTTTAAACCTTGGAATTGGAGGAAAATACCACACCACCTTCGCTGGCACACCCTCTTTCAAGATTGAATCTTTGCCTTCCTTCCACCTTGAGATACCACAAGTAGGACAATTAGTTGAATCCTCATACTCCTTCCTATACAAGATGCAATCATTGGGGCATGCGTGCATTTTCTCATAACTCAGCCCCAATGCACACAAAGTCTTTTTAGCCTCATACATAGAGGTTGGTATTGTATTTCCTTCTGGAAGCAAATCGCCTTGAAGTATCAATAATTCTGTAAAACAGACATCACTCATCCCATGTTTTGCCTTCAAATTATACAACTTCACTAATGCCGATAACTTCGTGTACTTTCTACAACCAGGGTACACTGGTTGATCTCCATCCCCAATCACATTGGCAAACTCATACGGATCAGAACCAAAATCATTATCATCCATATCAATTTCTTCAGACACAAAACTGTACCTACTATGGCCATCATCTTCTTCAACATTTCTACTAGCATTAGTAGTTGCTTCCCAAGGTTCTCCGTGAAATGTCCAATTCTTATAGCTTTGGTCAATTCCATTAAAGTATAAGTGATCCCTTATAATTCCAACCCCAAACAACTTCAAATTAACACATTTAACACATGGACAACGGATATGTGTTGTAGTTAGAAGATTTTCTACAGCAAAGTTCAAAAATGCTTCCACCCCAAACTCATATGCCTTCGATCTTCTATCCGAGTGCATCCATGACTTATCCATCTCCGACACTATAACCTATTATCTATAATAAAGTGAAAATACAGGCAATGACCATCACTATAGCAGATTATACAAAGATCTAATAGCAAGTAATACACAACAGAGACGACGGATTTTAAACAAAAACAGACGTATTTGGCATATATAGACGACGGATTTTCAACAGACGTCGTCTAATATAAGTAATACAAACGACGATTTACGAAAACACCGTCGTGTATAAGTAATACAACGACGGTTTTTTCATAAACCGTCGTGTAATCGTCGTCGTATGCCTAAAAAGGCGTCGTGTCTCAGTTTATTTTCAAGAACCCAAAACCCATTAAGAACACAACATATATATGAAACCAAGCAAGAAAACAACATATACATGAAACCAAGCATGAAAACAATAAATCCATTCCCAATTCAACATAACATAGGGTGATTAGAAGATCCGACAAAATTAAATCCATTCCCAATTCAACATAACAGATAATGTAATCCATGAACCCATTAAACAGAAAATCCATGAACCCATACTTATAAGCACATTATTAATAGATCGCAAAGCATATACCTAAAACCCTTTAACAAAACAACCTAATATCATTCAATGAATTTACAAGGGGAAGATAGGGTTTGTACTTACAGGTTGGACGAGCTCACAGATTCGACGGAGCAGAAGTGACAGAGCAACTTTTAATTAGAGCAACTTTTAATTAGAGCAGAAGTGAGAGAGCGAAATGTTATGTTGCGCGAAATCTGAAAATTTTAGGGTTCAGGATTAGAAGAATAAGATTAAGAGCCAAATATAAAAAAATTTAGGACGCGCGAAAATTTTTAAAGCACGCGCTCTTTAAAACGTCGAAAGAAAAACCATGGCGAAAGTTCTACAAGAACCGACGTAAATGTAATATTCCACGACGGAAACACTGAACGTAACGCCGTTTATTTTGACGCTTCATTTTTCGGATTAATTTTAAATTTATTTTCAATATTTTGATATAAAGACGACTGAAAAACCACGTCGGGGTTAAGAAATTGAAAACGTTGTAAATTATAATACACGACTTACATATTAAAATGACGTCGTTTAAAGTAGAAACCATGTCGGATAATTTACTTCACGACGTAACATATGTATTCCATGACTCAACCACCGTCGTTAACAATTAATACCCTAAACCCTTAAAACTAAATTATATAATTTTAAAAATTAAGTTTATAAAAGGGTTTATGGTTTTACAGCCTAATATATACCCTAGACTACCGAAAAATTATACTTTAAAAATAAACCCCAATAAATAACAACCCTAATCTCTAAACCCTAGACTCTAAACCCTAAACCATAAAACTAGAAGTGATTTTATGACTCATCAAAACAATTTTGTTTTGGATGTTCATTTTAAATTTTTGTTATTCAAAATGAATTTTTTCAAGGTTTAGGGGGAAGAAAATATATCAATGACTTCATAGGAGTTGACTTTGCATTTTTCTGATTTATTTTAAATTTATTTTGAATATTTTGATATAAAAATAATAAAATATTCTTATCACAACAACAAACCACATCGGTGTTAATAAATTGTAGACGTTGTAAATTGTAATAGACGTCTAAGTTGTTAAAATGACGTCGTTTAAATGAGAAACGATGGCGGATATTTAACTATCCGACGTAAAATATATATTCCTCGACTTAACCGCTGTCGTTACAAAGTACTACCCTGACCCCTTAAGAAATTGAAGACGTTGTAAACCATAAACGACTCCATTGTTCAAAGAACGTCGTCTAAATATCCTTTTACGTCGGATTTGTTTAAAACGAAACCACAAAAAACGACGGCTTTTGACTTTATTACGTCGTTGGAAAATTATTACACGTCGGTAACGCATTTTGTATGTTTGTTTTTGTTTTTACTTTAAGAAAACCTCAACAAATTTTTACATTATATATTATAGACAAAATTTGTACATTATACATAAATATCAAGTGTTCAATAATTCCCCTATTCCAGTTGAAGGCAAACAAACTCTGCCCATTCATTCCGGACTTCATCAATTGCTTCTTGGGGGTATGGCTCTTCCTGTTTTCCCTTCGCATACTGCATAAAAACAATGACTATTAGGGTTTATAAATAAAAAGAAATTCAATCACAGACAACCATAACCGACGTAGTATATCTATTCAACGACGGTAATTTTACATGACCGTCGTTGATAATACAAAAAACGACGTAAAATGTTTGAAGGTTATTTCTTCTTACCTTCTTCTCAAACCCCAAGGAAGGATCCATGATGATGTCCTTCATGAAGCGCATCACGTAATACCCGCATTCGACATTGCTGGGTTGCTTTGGTGTGCCTGACAGAGTTTTCCAAATGACTGCCTTACGGCCTGATCTGGCTATGTGGGAATTATAAATTTTTATGGCACTGTTCACGATGTTTTTGGCCTCTTCATCGACCACATGATTTCCTGGCAGAGGATCCAGAAAATAGACTGTTTCCCTCTTTGCTCTTACAATCAGCAAGATCCAATGACGGCTGCACAAAATTAATATAAAAACGACAGTTATTTACAAAAACGACGTATTATAATATTTCACACGACGAAATAAAGTAGCAATCGACGACATTATATATTTATCACGACGATAAATAACTATCGACGTGGTTAGTCGTTTCAAACGACTCAATAAAATAAAACACCGACGTGGTTAGTTTATACGCTGTCATTTATTGAAAATCATAAAAACAAAATCCTGTTAAGGAGACTAACCCTGGATTGTAAGGCATCAGGAAAATCTGTTCACCGTCAGTCTTCTGAAGTCGTGATGCTACCATTCGTGATCTGTCAGCTATTGTGCCAGAGCTGGCACTAACTGTAGCAGGGTCGATAAAGCCAACCATTGTGCACATATTTGCTTGTTTTAAAACATCGTGTAAGTACCTAAATATATAAAATAATATAAACAAATCAGCGCGAAAAAAACACACGACGGTTATGTATAACAAAACGACGTATTATAAGGTTTCACACGACGTACTGAAATAGACAACGACGTTATAATAAATTTATCACGACGGTACATATTAACGACGTGGTTAGTTAGTTAAGACGACGCAATAAATAAACCAACGACGTATTATTTTAGAATGACAAACCTCATATATACAGCAATGACTGTAGCTCCTATTTCCTCCATGCCTGCAAATTGTGTAATATCTTCAGGCAGGAGGAAAGTATCGCGCTCTAGACCAAAGACCTCCTTATCAATTGTAAAGTGCAGGGTCTTATCCTGAGGCACGAGTGTCGTTTCCACATAACGACAAAGGGTTTGTAAAGAAGATGGCGCCTCGATATTTGAATAATCAACAACTTTAGTAACCTGTTTAAAGAAATAAAAAAAATGACGTGGTAATTCAATAAAAACGACGGTTTAAGGAATAAAACGTCGTCTGAAAACAATTTAAACGACGGTGAAAAAACCGTCGTGGTGAATTATTTATTACGTCTTAGAAAACAATTCCGCCGTCTAAGTTGTAAACAAACGACGGTTTAAAGAAAAATATCGACGTCTGGAATTTTGAAAAACAAATAAAAAAGGCAAAGTTATGTGAACATACCTGGTCGTCATCTTCTTTCTGCTTTTCATCTTGTTTTTCTTCTTTATTCTCTTCATCTATGACGTCGGGAATGATTAACTCCGTCGTCTAAAAACCACAAAGTTTTAAAAATAACGACGTTTAATGGCGTGTAAAACAAGTAAACTAAATACGACGTGGTATTGAAATACAAACGACGGTTTATTTTTAAAATCGTCGTGGTATGTATTTCAAACGACGGTTTTATTAATAATAACGACATCTAATGGTTTTTAAAAAAACAGAGAATTCAAAGTTCAGATATGTTACCTTTTCTTCCTGATGTTTCCCATTTTTGGCAGTATCATCCTCAAAATGCTGGGATCTCACATCATCTCCAGAGCAGCTTGCTTTGTCAGACATTGGATTTTTGGGACTTTGGCTAATTCTGGGTTTAAGCATGCTTGGATCAAAATTGGGAATCAATTGGGAAAGCTGACTCAGGAAATGCTCCCTCTCAGCCTCTACCAATTGTTTCGTTCTAGCCTCCATCCTTAAAGCCTCTTCCCTTGCCTTAGCCTCCATCTTTCTAGTCTCTTCTTGAAGGAGAACTCTTAAACTGTCCTTCAAACGGTCGTCAAAGCTCACTCTCTGTGGTTTGGGTAAATTGAAATATTACTTTGGTGAGATCCCAGCACCTACTCCTCTAACTCGGCCTGGATGCTCGGGGCCCAAAGCCATGGTCAGCACATCATTGCTGGCAGAGACGGTGATTTTGCCTTCCGAGACTTGTTTTTGCAAATCATCCTGAAACAAAGATATATAAAAAAGTAAGAACAAAAACACACGACGGTTATTTATATACAAACGACGTATTATATAATTTCACACGACGCAATAACATATAAATCGACGTTATTATAATTTATCACGACGGTAGCTATACCGACGTGGTTAGTTTTTTAAAACGACGAACTTAATAAACCACCGACGTCTTATGTAACAGAGGGATGATTCAATATTCAAACCTTTAACGACGTTGTTTAAAACATTTCGACGTAGTAATTTACTACAGACGACGCGAAATTGAACCACCGACATCGTATGCTATAATTACAGAAAACAGAGTTGTGATTCCTATTTAGACCTTTAACGACGTGTTTTAAAAAATGTCGACGTGGTAATATCATTCACACGACGCAAAATATAACATAAGACGTAATAAGAATTATTCACAATTTAATAAAAATTTAAAACAGAGTGAGTAGGCTTACAATTAATTTTGCTTTCTCTGCCACCTTTGGATCAGGGATGTTACCATGTTTGTCCTGTCTAGCTCTCTTCCATAAGGTAGATCGATCAATTTCTACCCCAGGCATGGTTTCCTCTAATTGATCCTCCAAACCAGCATATCCTTTTCGAGACAATCGATGATTGTACTCGAGTTTCTCCCTAATCTGTGCATGTTGAGAATGCACAGACTCAAAATCTTTGGATAACCTTGAAGCTACAAAGGCATCCCATTGTGCTTTCTCTATGAATTTATATGTTTCAGGGGGTTGGCGTAATCTCTCCCTGTCATTGGTGTATGGAAGGATATAATGCCTCGTTAGTGTAGACTTGAAATCCTTCCATTTTTTGGCAGCAGAAGCTAAGACAGAGTTCTTGCCCCCTTGACCTACTACAAAAGCAATGTCAACTGCTTCCCAAATCTGCTCCTTTATATCCTTGGGGATTTGAGCCCATTTCAAGTCCACAAGTGGGACTCTGGAGCGTGCCAACACACCAATATAGGACTGCATCTCACTGTGTGCTTGGCCAATTCCTTTCCCCCTTTTATTGTACTCAACAATTGGCCTCAGTTTCTGAAGTTTTCTCTTCACAACACGAGGCATTGTGCTCATACCTCGACCAGCCTTTGAATCATCAGAGATTGTTGTCGCGCTGGTTGGTTCTGTATCAGCAGATGATGAAGCAGACTTCATCTTCTTCGAAGACTTCATTATCTTCGAAGACTTCTCTTGAGGAGGTACTTGCTCCTTACCTCCATTTTTGTTGGAGCCAGAATCCTTACTTTGGTCTTGGTGAGAAACCATTTTTACAGACAAAACTGCAAGTGAAAATATTTCAAGAAAAGATTAAGAACACAAACGACTGTTATTAATAAAAGACGACGTATGATATGATTTTAAACGACGCAATGAAATAATATCAGACGTAATAAATGTTTAAAACCAAGGTAATTAAACAACGACAAAATAATTAACTACAAACGACGTAATAATAAACTATAAACGACGGAATATTTATATAACGTCGTGGTATTGATGTTCACACGACGTCAGTAGTAATATACCGTCGTCTATATAAGGATCCAAAACCCTTCTTTCTTTCTCTGTGAATGTTTGATTGCAGATTTGATTTTTCTGAACCATGGTTTTTGTTTTCTAATTTGATAAAATACAAGGCCAAGAAAGAAATTTTTGGAATCTTATATAGACGACGGTATTTTAATATGACGTCGTGGTATTAACATTCACACGACGTAAAACAATAAGATACTGTCGTCTATATTAGATACCAACCCTAATTTCTTTTTCTTTATATTTTATCAAATTAGGGAAAAACAAAAACCATTGTTCAGAGAAATCAAACCTGCAATTAAACAAGCAAATAAAAAAAAGACTATAATTTTAAAAACAACTTTGTCAATTTTCAGACGACGCTAGAACGACTGACGAACCGTCGTGGTCTACATATTTAACCACGTAAATAAGAAGCTACCGTCGTCTTATTTAGTTGAGGTAGTTGTCTTCAAAGTTGGAAACTTTCCCTCTTTGTCTGTATATTTTTTCGAACTTGGAAAGAAGTAAAATGATTTTGGCCAGAAAAAAGGTAAAAAGATTTTTCAAACAAAAAACGTATGAGCATGCAAAACAGCAACCAAAATAGTGAAAATGAAAGCTTACCTTTTGCGTGCAATGAAAGCAAGAGGAAGACGATCGATGTTTAAGTTCAGAGACGACGAAGAAGACGAGAGGAAGACGATGAGATACTCTAAAAGTGCTCTGACAAGGAAAAAAGTCTAAAAGTTTTCTCTGGGAGATTGAAATTTTTAATCGGGTTTGGAAACAGTGCATGTGTAAGTCAGGTACACGAAAAGTTGCTTACATATAAAACCATTTCAAAAAATAATACGGCGGTTACATATAATTACGACGTATAAATTACAAAATACGACAGTACGTTTAACTTCGGACGTGGTAAATAAGTACGACAGTAGTGTTGTAGGTACCGTCGTAGTAAACTCAAAAATTAAAGTACATAAGTAATAACTCGCGTCATGGTAGATCATTTAACACGTCGGTTTTATTAATGTACCGACGTGGATTTATGTAATATACGTCGGTAATAACGACGTTGATTTTGCAATTTAAACGGCGGTTTTTTTGTAAGGACCGCCGTTGGTTTTAAAAATTTATTCTATAAATTTGTCGCTTTCATTCATTTTCGGTTTACATTTAGGGTTCCAATTTCTTCCTCTCTCAGAGACACTGTCTCTCACATCTCAAAGACAGTAATTTGGATGTCTTTCTCAAAGAGAAATTGAGCTTACTCGCATCAAATCTATGTCCACAAGAAGAAGCTTGTCAACTAGCCTTCTCACTTCCTTGATCAAGCCTGATAGGACATTTAGTGCTTCTGAATACTCCTTGCTTTCCATCAAAAGAGATGCAAGCCTGGCCTCCACTCGCTGTCGAAGGAAAGTTCGCTTCTCAGGGAAATCTGAAGATCAGATGTGCCTGATCCTCTGCTTGATTTTCTTGGCTAAGAAGATCCGTCAGATTTGTGATAGCCTCTTCCTTTATCCGTAGAGCTTCAGAAGAAGAAGATGGGTTTCAAGAATGCGATAAAGAATAGAAATGGCTTCATGAATGCGATAAAGCATAAGCAATCGAATCAGTGCTTTGAACTATACTCTGAACTATACAAGTCAATGCTTTGAACTATACAAGTCCTGTAGAAAGATAAAGGACCAAACTGTTAAAGAAACTGAAACTATTAAAGAAACCATAAACTAACACGACGCAATATTTGTTTTGCGACGTGGAATCTTTTCATTTAACGTCGTTAGGTTTAATATAACCGACGTGGATTTGAATTGTTAAAATTATGAATAGAAATTTTTTTCCCGTGACCTTTCAGTTTATTTTTCAATTACAGTGCATTATAAATAGAGTTTTTTTTCCGGAGGAAATTTAAAATGAAGGAAATTAATGTTCTGGATTATGTAAAGTTTCTTTTTTGGATGACAGATTTCAATTCTTGTCATTAAGTAGATCTACCGACGTAGGATAAGAAAATAAAGGAAAAAATTGTTAACAAAAATTCTTATTAAGACGACGGTTTAAATTAAAGGTACGACGTATAAAATTAATAAATACGACGTTAAATTTTATAGTACGATTTAAAGATAACGTCGTAGAACTATACGAGAATGACGTCGATATATTTATATTTTCCGTCGTTGTACATTAATTTAATACAGCGACATTTTGTATTTTAAAGCAGTGGATTTGTTTGTAATTATATGGCGTCTTATACGAAAATTTCGTCGTGTTATTTTATGAGTAAAAACGGCGGCTTTTATTGAAATCGTCGTCTTTACTTTCTACGTCGGTCGATTCATAACTTCTGCCGTTCTTTGTTGGCTTTGATTTTACACTGCGGAAAATCTGTTTCAAATAAACGTCGGTTTTTTAATTAGGTACGTCGTTGTTTTTGAACAGCCATTTGAATCTCCATTTTTAGTTGTCTAAGGTGGTATTACACGACGGTGTTTTTAGAACCGTCGTCTTTTTAAAAACCACGACGGTTTTCACTTAGACCGTCGTTGTTTTCTGGTCGTCTTTTTCACTTTTTGTAGTAGTGTTGGAAGACATAGGAAATAGTTTTTAGGAAACAAATTCAGAATTGCGCAATTCCGTTCCCACTATGCGGATTGGTTTCGAAATTGTACTTTATTGAATGTCTTTTTATTCATTTTTTTCCTTTAAAAAAAATATGTTTTTTAAAGTATTTAATACGATCCTAGTATTACCAAACCTATAGCATTCCCCACTCCAAAACCATCTTAAAGAGGAGTTTATCTGTAAGATCCCACATCAACCAACGGAGAGGGGGTGATGTGCCTTATATGTGCACACCCGCATCCATCTAGCACGAGGCCTTTTGGGAGCTCACTGGCTTTGGAATCGTAGGAACTTCGAAGTTAAGCGAGTTGGGGGCCAGAGCAATCCCAAGATGGGTGACCCACTGGGAAGTTGCTCGTGAGCTCCCAGAAACAAAATCGTGAGGGCTACAGAGGGGAGGCCCAAAGCATTAGGTTCACGTTTTACGGCGGAGCAGATCCCGAGATGTGACAGCTTGGTATCAGAGCATTAGGTTCACTTTCCTTCGACTTTTGCGCTTTTGTTGCGTCGTTGATTCTATGGTTTCTTTTGTGTAGAATCATGCATCCTAGACGTCCTAGGACGAGGGGTGGTCATATTCCGAGATGGGGAGCAAATCCTCCACCTCCATCTCCACCACCTTCTCCACCTCCATCACCTCCACCTCCATCTCCACCTGCCGGAGGGCAAGATGGAGGGAATGACCTCGATTTACGACACCTGTTATCTCAGTTCACCCGAACCGTAGCTACCGCCTTACAGGAGAGACGAAATACTGAAGGCTCCGACATTAAGAGGGTTAAAGAATTGGGGGCAAATGAGTTCCATGGTAGTGCTGATCCTGCTGAGGCTGATGCTTGGCTTACAGATGTCGAGTGAATATTTGAGGTTCTTCAGTGCTCGGATAGAGATAGGGTTCGCTTAGCCACTTTCCTTTTGAAGGGAAATGCCTATCACTGGTGGAAGGCAGTCCGCAGAGGGTATGCTAACCCTGCTACTCTTACTTGGGAAGAGTTTCAGAGGGTGTTCTTTGATCAGTTCTACCCACATTCTTATAAGAATGAGAAGAAGTTCGAGTTTCTGCATTTGAGGCAGGGTTCCATGTCAGTGCTGGAGTATGAGCACAAATTTAATGAGCTGTCTAGGTTTGCACCTGAGTTGGTCACCACAGAGGAAGACAGGTGTACACGTTTTGAAGAGGGTTTGTGGTTAGACATCCAGGCAGTGGTCACTGCTAACACATATCCTACCATGAGAGCCTTGGCTCAAGCAGCAGATAGAGTGGCCAGGAAGTACAGTTTGGGTGCGGGCATTAGTAGGCGCCGCAGGGACTCTTCAGGTTTTGGTGAGACAAGTCAAGGTCCATCAAAGAGGGGTGGATCCAGTTCCAGTTTTGCTGGTAGTGAATGGTCGGGAGGACGTGGTTCCAGTTCAGGCAGTGGGAGGTTTGGCTCACGGCCGGTGGGGAGCCAGCATTCGGGACAGCAGTCCGTGACCAGTACAGCCAAGGATCTTTCGCAGCAGTATAATGCAACCTGTCATAGTTGTGGGCAGACAGGACATCTTAGGAGGGACTGCCCACAACGTGGGCAGACTAGTGGCCCTAGTCGAAAGAGCGGAGTGTCATGTTACCATTGCGGACAGGCAGGGCACTATAGGAGTGAGTGCCCACTCCTTACTGTTGGTGGTACTGCTGAAAAGGAGACGTGGGCCCAACAAGGGCAAGGCAGTAGAGGACAGGGTCAGACAGAGAGTGGTGCTTCATCGTCTGCAGCGGGTTCGTCATCTAGCAGTGGGTTGCAGTCCACTTTTCGGGGTAGGAGTGGTAGGAGCCAGAGAGGCTAGTCTGGACGCTCTACTACGCATGCCCATGTGTTCTCAATGACCCAGCAGGAGGCCCATGCCACACCTGACTTGATCACCGGTATGATCCTAAATTTTTGGTTATTTTGCACGTGTCTTAATAGATCCCAGGGCTACACATTCTTTCATTACACCTAGTTTCGTACCATATGTCAGTGTGAGACCGACACCCATGGCAGGAAGCCTTCGCATTTCTTTACCTACGGGGGAATGTCCTGTTTGCGGACATGATTTTTAGGGATTGATGTGTTCAAGTGGGTGATGCAGTGTTGGAAGTTGATTTGATCCAATTAGACTTGATTGATCTTGACATCATCTTGGGAATGGATTGATTGGAGAAACACCGTGTATCGGTAGGTTATTTTGGAAAGAGGTTGTACTTAGAAGTCCGGGACAACCTGAAGTAGTATTCTGTGGAGAGCGTAGAGTTCTCCAATCTTGTCTCATCTCCGCCATAACGGCAAAAAGGTTACTCAAGGAGGGCTGTGTAGGATACTTTGCCCACCTCATTGGTGACTTAAATAGAGAAATCATGAAGGAAGTACATGCCTGATCCTTCTCATGTTCTAGAACGTCAACCCGTGGAGTTGAAAGAAGATTTGACATATGAGGAGCAACTTGTGCTGATCTTGGATTGGAAAGAGCAGATGTAGCGCTCCAGGTTTATCCCAGTAGTGAAGGTTCTGTGGAGAAGTCAAACTATTGAAGAAGCTATATGGGAGCTCGAGGCACTGAAGCGGGCCAAGTACCCTTAGCTCTTCAATTGTTCAGTACGTAAATTTCGAGGACGAAATTTTTATAAGGGGGGTAGATTGTAACACCCCGACTCTAAATTTAATTCCTATTTTACATTTTTTAAGTGAATTTACGAATTTACCCTTAGCGTAGGGGTAAATTGGTCTTTTTTTGATCGACAAGTGTTTGGGGGCAATAATTGGTATTTTTGGGTAAGTGGTACTGAGACGAATTCGTAGACACGCGGTAGGCTTGAATCGAAGTTGTAACGAAAAAGTTACGAGCAAAACATCGACAATGGCAAAACCGTAAATATTTCAAAATTTGGGTTTAAAATATCTGACTTTTCTCTCTCTCTCTCTCTCCCGCGGCTGAATCCCCCTCCCCCGTTTTGATTTTTCGCCGGAATTTCAGACGGCGAGAACTTCGCCGTCCGACCTCCATTTCAGGCGCCGTTTCTTGCCTCTCTTCCTCCTCTACCCAGCCCACCCCTTTTCTCTGATCGAAAACCCAGCGAACGGCTGTGGCAACGACGGGAAAAACAGCCAAACTGCCGACGTCACCGGCGACGTTTCCGGCCGTCGCGAGCTGCGCTGTCACTTGGAACAGGTAGCTCTCCTTCCCTTCTAGCTATTTCCTAGGTTGTGCGATGACAATGTCGACGGTGGTCGCCGGATCGAAGCCGTGAAATTCCGGGTTAAACCGTGAGTTTCCGACGCCGATTCCGGCCACTTGCCGTCCGAATTGGACTTGGGTGTAGTTGAATAAAGTGTTCCACTCGTCGAGTAGAACCTGTAGCAGGAAGGGTGGCTTGTAGTTTGGAGATTTTCCGGCGAAGCTTTATCGCTTTGGACACCCGCGCGCGGCCGGCGCATGTGGCGGCGCATGGGCACTGTAGCAGAGGGGCATGTTTGTCCCAATGCGATCTCCTGGTTGTCACGAGCACGTAGGATTTTACGGATCTCAATTCGGACATCGTTTGACTATCAAACGGATTTTCGCATATTGTGCGTTATCCGGGTTCGATAGATTCTGACCGTTAGATCCTTTCCGAATCAAAATATGTTGTTCTAGATATTCCTAGGATCGTATAGGAATTCGCGGATCGTGAATCGGAACCCCGGATGTTCCGATTCAATAACTTAAAGTTTGCGTTTTATAATAACCGTCCAATTGTGCGATCGTAAGCGATCTAACCGTCCGTTTCGGACCAAACTTGCGAGACGGGTATCTTAGACCTTATGAAACCTTTAGGAACTTTCAGATTGTAAAACGGAGGTCGTGGGTCCCGTGAGCCCGGTTGACCCAAATTGGGAAGTTTGACCGCTGGTTGACCGAGTGTCTCCCGAAGTTGTTCCATCGTCCAAATTGAGTAGTTGGACCTTGGAACGTCTCGTTCCTAGTACACTTACTAGAAACCTGGGAAATTAGGATATTTAATTTAAAGTACTCGTTCGAAACGTTTCGTATTAATCTCGTATACGTATTCTGAATTAGGTACTCCGACCACGCATACACAGCAGGCGGGACCCTCTCAGGGTCAAGCAGTGTGGGACTACTTGTGAGTGGACTCTGTTTTCAAATCTTATGCATGGTTTTATTGATGAAAGATTTATGCATAATGTTTTTAATGATTTATTGAATATATTATATTCATGAGTTGAATTTGATGTTTGTATAGTGCCTTGGCATAGTTGGGTATTGAAAGTATATTTTATATGGATTTTGGGAAATATTATGCATGATGTTTTAAATGGTATTTTGGATATATTATTTATGAAATTGTTGAAAGTGATATTTTTATGAGGCATTAAAAATATATTTTGGGTTTTGACGTATTTGAGTATCTTGAGTATGAATATATGGATTTTGGGGATTTCTATATATATTTGGCTATGTGTGAGGTACTTGGGTTGTTGAGATGAGATTGTGGAAAGTTGTGAGTATAGAATGTCAGTTTGGTGTGCTGTAAGCACTACCCTATGTACCTCCCCGGATGTGAAACTTGGATACTGAGACTTGAGATACTTGGAATTGTCGGTACCCGGGGCATCCTTGACGGGATGTTGCTGTAGACCCTTAATTGGGTAGTCTGCGCATGTGGGACTGATCACAGACGTACGGGTTTTGAGGTTATCGACGGTACGTTCTGGCTGAGAGTTGGTCCCCTAGTTGGACAGCTCGTTCCCTAGTCACATGGTGGATTGAGGACTCATCACGAGGACTCTACCTGGGTGACTAGTCAAACAATCCCCCGGTTGGATTGTTTCTCCGGTACAACTAGGTGATGATTATATTTATACTATATATATATATATATCTCTTATATTATATATTTATATCTATTCATTCATTCTTGTTTCTCGGTGTGGATACTTCCTTGCCGGGCGTGCCAATAGGTACGCTTTCGAGAGTCTGGTTGTGGGATTTATAAGTTTTTGGATGGTGGGTTTTGTAAAGCGTTCTTTATAGATTTTGGACTTGGCATCTGGTATTGATTTGTTTTGATATATATATATATTATATATATATATATACTTGAGTATGACGGTTTTGAGATGCATGGGATTTCTTGCATGGTTTTCTAAACGGTGGGGTTATATTACGTTGGTTTACACTGAACTGAATTTATTTTTGTCCACTCACAATTTTCTGTTTTGCGCCCCCCAGCCAGTAGTTGACTGAGCTCCGCAGCAGAGCCGGATCGTGCGCTTCCGAGCCTTAAGTCATCGTAAGACTCTTTCTTCATGTTATTTCCTTTGTACTCTGTTTTGTTGTAATTGAAGTCCTTAGACATGCTCTGTTATCGCCCATGTTAGGGTTGAATTGTGAGGCCGGAGGCCCTTTTTTTGTAAACTGTTTATTCGCTTCAAAGCATGCTGCTGGTTGGGATTATTCTGTATTTTTATGCAGGTTGAATTTTGTTGGTTTGTTCAATTCACAGGGGAGACTCTGCCAAAATTTTGGTAGAGAGTCTCGGTTTCTAGTAAGTGGGCCCGGCATCGGGAAGATGTCGGAATAAAGACGGGATTCGCCCCGGTTTTGGGGAAATCTCGGGGCGGGTCCTGTCAGCTTGGTATCAGAGCCATTCTGCCGTGTGGTGCGAGTGTGTCAACGAGGATGTCGGGCCCTTAAGGGGGGTGGATTGTAAGATTCCACATCAACCAACGGAGAGGAGGTGATGTGCCTTATATGTGCACACCCGCATCCATCTAGCACGAGGCCTTTTGGGAGCTCATTGGCTTCGAAGTCGTAGGAACTTCGAAGTTAAGCAGTTGGGGGCCAGAGCAATCCCAGGATGGGTGACCCACTGGGAAGTTGCTCATGAGCTCCCAGAAACAAAACCGTGAGGGCCAGAGAGGGGAGGCCCAAAGCGGACAATATCGTGCTACGGCGGAGCGGATCCCGGGATGTGACATTATCAATCCAAAACATTTAGGCCTTGTTCGATAACATTTTACGGGGTTGTTTTTATTTTCAAAGAACAAAAATGACTTTCAAGCTCTCACACGTGACATGACTTTCAAGCTCAGTAAGGGGGTAACTCAAATTTTATTATAACTGATACTCTTTGATCCTTGTATTTTAGTTACTTTTTGGCTAAATTTGTGCATCATGACTTTGTTTATATGCAAGTTTAATGCCTATGGTTTGGAGTCTAGAAGGAAGGAAGTCTCAACGATGATAAGCATCTCTGCACCCACTGGCTTGGCTTCTACTAACGAAATGTTTTTCAACAATATCTTTAAGACTTACATCTTATTGATCTCAAAAAATATATATCCCTGACAATTCTGCCTTTCTTTAAGTGCAGCTTCACTGCGTAGGGGTTTTGTTAAACTGTCAGCAGAATAATCCTTACGCTCACATTAGAGACAAATATAGCCTCATTACCAATCTTGTTAAAGGTCTTCAATTGCCAAGGTAACAAATAAAGAAAACTAATGTTCCTTTTTCCATGCATTTACCACACTATAACTAAAATCCTCTATTTTATTCCTTTAACACAGTGAAGAGATTCGGGGAGAAATCCTGTTTGTTCAACTTCTATATAAGGTACCTGTTCTCTAATACGCATCAGATGTTGGTAATGGAACAGATTTTTTTACCTTTTGCCCCAAGCTATTATTGAAAAGACCCGCCCCGAATTTTCCGAAACCCGAGACGAATCCTGTGGAAATTCCCGACATCACCCCGATGTCGGGTCCACTTCTAAAGCTATACCCTTTTTTCCAAAATGGAATAAGGGTACGAGACTTTCTGCCGAAATTTCGGCAGAGTCTCCCCTGTAAATTGAACATTGCCCAAAAATTCAACATGCATAAAAATACATTTAATATCCACAACTGGCAGCATACACAATATAATTTCATGCAATTCACATAAACGGCCTTCGACCTTCCAATAATTCTCAACTACCAAGCATGCTAACAAATAAATTCATGCCTTAAACAAGGCAAACGATAAATTCAAATATAAATTATGACTACTAAATTTCAACATGCATTTTCCAACTTTTTCAATCCCAATATATGAGGTTTTAACTTCCTAACACAAACACATTTATGTCCGCGGCTGCACCTAATAACCTTAGGCTGCCTACGTACCCTCACTGAGGAATCAAGCCACACATAGTTCTTCCCTAAAGCCCAATTCTACACATAGGCAATACCTTTATTCATTTCTCTGTATTTCACATTATCTCCTCATACGCCGGTACTACCAACGCCACATATAGGGTCTGTCAACACGCCGGATAACCTATGCCACATGCGACCTCACCATATTATCACATAATCTCCCCATACGTCGGTACTACCAACGCCACGTATGGGGCCTGTCAACACGCCGGATAACCTATGCCACGTGCGACCTCAATATACTATCACAATATCTCTCCATATGCCGGTACAACCAACGCCACGTATAGGGTCTGTCTCAACGCCGGATAACCTACGCCACGTGAGACCTCAACATCATATCACAATATCTCCCCATACACCGGTACAACCAACGCCACGTATAGGGTCTGTCGACACGCCGGATAACCTACGCCACGTGCGACCTCAACATAATATCACAATATCTCCTCATACGCCGGTATAACCAACGCCACGTCTGGGGTCTATCTCAATGCCGGATAACCTACACCACGCGAGACCTCAACATCATATTACAATATCTCCCCATACGCCGGTACAACCAATGCCACGTATAGGGTCTGTCGACACGCCGGATAACCTATGCCACGTGCGACCTCAACATATTGTCACGTAATCTTCCCGTACTCCAGTACTGCCAACGCCACGTTTGGGGCCTATCCGCACGCCGGATAACCTACGCCACATGGGACCTAACTTTCACAGGGTGGTACTTGTAGTGTAACCAAAATCCGGGAAGATGCCTAAGGTAGTGCGTATAGCACTTCAAATTGACATTATAGACTCTTTTTATACCTTTACAAACCTATATAAATATATATATTATTTCTAATATTGTGTAAACCTCAACAATAGTCTAGCACCCGATAATCCCCCAATTTAAAACAATAAATTAATATCCTAATCCCACATAATCAACATAATTCATCTAACACTCAAGACCTGTCTCTACAGTCACTTAAATCCTCTTGGGAAGGTGAGACTGCTCCGGAAGACTCACGGTCAACCAAGGGTCAAACTTCCCTAACCCTGGTCAAACGGGCCCACGACCTCCAAAGTCTGATCCAAAAGTTCCTATGGGTTCTACAAGGTATAGGACACTCTCCTGCAAGTTTAGTCCAAATCAGACGGTTAGATAGCTCACGATCGCACGATCTGACGGTTAATATAAAATATAAACTTTAAATTATTTAATCGGAACATCCAGGGCTCTGATTCATGATCTGTGAATTCCTACACGATCCTAGAAATACCTAGATTAACATATATTATATTCGAGACCATCCAACGGTCCCAACCTATCGAACTCGGATAACGCACAATATACAAAAATTCGTTCGATAGTCAAACGACGTCCGAATTGAGATCCGCGAAATCCTATGCACTTGTGACAACCTAAGGATCGCATCGAGACATAGTGTAACTTCACTACCCTCGTCCACGCACCGCCACACGCGCCGGCAGCGCTGAGTGCCCAAAGTGATTACGCATCGCCGGAAAATCTCAAAACCGCGGCTCCAAACTCCTACCCTAGGTATAACACCCTATTTGGAGCCACTTTTGTTCTTGGACCTACCCCAAAAACTGACCGGAAGTGGCCGAAATTGCGATCCCAAAATTGACCGAAATCCAATTCGAAAACGAGATACCTACGTTCAAAATCGATGCAATCCTACCCAACCATCAGCTAGAGCATGGAAAATAGGTAGAAATCCATACCTTACTCGCCTGAATTGGTGGCCGGAGGAGGGAGATCGATAGCAGAGAAATTCAGACGATACCGGCCGCTTCTTCTCCATTTTTTGGCGATACCGCGGTGGCTGGAGGCGGGAGCTGGCTGGGGTTGGAAGAGGACGACAGCCCGATCATTTTAGTACCAACCCCGTCATCATCGGTGGCCGGAGGAGAGAACGGTCGGCCAAAACGTGGCCAGCTGCCACTGCGCGCGTGAGAGAGAGAGAGAGAGAGAGAGAGAGAGAGAGAGAGAGAGAGAGAGAGAAGAGAGAGAGAAATTTGATTTTTATAAAAATCGCATTTCGAAATAATTGCGATTGTGCCACTGGGTTTCTTTTGACCATATCTCTCTCGTTACAACTCCGATTCGAGCCCACCACGTGTCTACGAACTCATCTCAGTACGACCTATCCAGTCATTGCCCCAAACTCTCTCTGGGTAAAAAAATGACTAACTTACCCCTACCTCAAAGGTAAATTTGTAATTTCACTTAAATAATTTAAATAGGGGATTAAATTTGGAGTCGGGGTGTTACAATTGAGCTTGTCTCGAGGCCCTCATGAAGACGCAAAGTGATGATGTCCACTTGAATTGTGTAGGTCAGTATTCCACTTGTTGAATACTTTATTGTTGTGTCGGCAAAGATATGACTATCATTTTGGTCAGCTTGTCATACCCCATGAGTTTCTATTTATTTAATTTTTCAAAGTAGGTTTTCTATTTGGGCACATAGGCATATATAGACGTCAAGCCTACAAACGAATTCCCTAACTACACCACAATTGTTTCTTATTGAAGGTGAAGGTCCTTGCAATTTCTCTCATCAATATCGTTGGAATGATTGTACAACAATGCCATTAATGAGTTGCATCCATTTGTTCATATCTCATGACAAGATACTTTGCATCTTGAGTTTATTTAGAATCAAATGATATAAACGTTGCACCTCCAAGTGCTTGGGTTCTTGACTATAGAACTTACTGCCTTTAGCTGAAACAATTATAATTTAAAACCTTTCAGACAATATATAACTCTTTGGGGAAGTGATCCTGACACAGAATGGAATTCTCCCCATTTTACATGCACATTTCCTCATATGGTATCAGTCTTGTCTTCTCTCAACTAACAATTTCCATATTACTTGTGCAGCACTCTTGACAGTGTTGGCTCGGAGAGGGCATTTCGGGGCTGCATATGCAGTTGATTTAAATAGCATGTGTTCATTCGAAGGAGATAGCTTTGAGCAAGCAACAGGAAGGCACTTGAGTCAAAGAAACCCAAGTCCTACCACACACGCGTGATGGTATGATTTTTAGTTGTTGATCAATCTGACTGTGGATTGTTGTTGCTCTGCTACGACCTAGTTGGTCCGAATTATTGTCAACTCGTGTACCTGAATCCAGTTTTTATTGCTTCCTTTTGTGTTTTTCCAGTTTACCATGTTTTATTTTCATCTTCTTTGCCATTCCATAGCAAGTGTAGTCCTATAAGTGAAAGTGTGGCTACAAGTCACATTGTGAATAAGATCAAAACCAAATTATGGCTATGATAGGTTAAAAAGTAGCTTTGATGATCAAAGTTATTTTGATGGCTACAAAGAACCAACATATAGCTATACGGCATGGAGCTAAACACTTATATGGAACTAGGTGGTGAGCGGAAATATGATGCAGGGATTATTATCACCCCCGTTTTGTTTCTTCATGGATGGGAACTCTGTCGTTATAGTCTCCATAATCATGGACGCTTTTTTGTCATGGCTGCGCTTTAGGGTTTAGGGTATTTTTCATACAACCAATTGTTATGTCTAACCCAATCACTTTCTTTCTAAACCCCATCTTTGTGACTTATATTGCACTTCACCTGGAAGTGATTATAATCCATCAAAACTTAATATTTTTAATTTGGCAAAATAAAGAAGGTAATATTCTTGCTATATTTCTCTAAATCAAACTATTTTTTATATTTATTTTTATTAGGGCCAACCAGAGAGGCATAAAACAACAGAGCTTGGATAAAGAATTCAAAGGTTCATTCAAGGGATTACCCTAAGAGCCACTCCACCCATTTGCCATTAGCCATGGCAAGGGGGGAGATAGGGCAGCCACTATTCACGTGAATAGTGGTTGCCCTTGCAAATAGTATTTTGTGTTTCCACCCATTGTCATGGCTAAGGGCAATTACTATTCATTTTTTTGTTTTTTCACAACTTTTTTTTACTTAAATAATTAATTTGGATAATATTTTCGGATAAGATTTTTTGGTTCCTACGTGTCAATACTATTCATATCGGATAAGATTTTATTTTATTAGTTGTATTGGTTGGTATTTATAGTAAAAAAAAAAGTATGAGGATTTGGTGTTAGAAGTGAAGAGTATTGGTTGGTATTTATAGACACGGGCGGACCCATAATTTTTTTAGCGGAGGTGCAATATTGGCTAAGTATGAAAAATGGTTTTTCGGAATAATAATTTTCTCAAGATAATTTTTGGCGGCTTTTATTCCTTACACATCAAATAAGAAAACTTGATTTTATGGGATTTTAATATGAAGTATATATTGACTTAATGAGCCATCATTTTTAGCCTAAATCGTATTTTGCACTAAAACCAATTTTTCATATTTTAATTTGGTGGAAATTTGATTTTCTAGTATTTTTATTTGAATCCAAATGGGGGGTACATCCTTATTTACATTGTAAACTTAAGTAAATGGAGTAATATAAAAATAAATGAAAGTAAGGTATAGAGAAAAAAAATTCAGTAATTTTTTTTAAAGTTTTTACGATGTTTTTTCATTTTTTTTATTGCAGAAAAATTGGCTGCCGTTGGATTGAAGGAAAAAATCATATCGGAGAGCCCAGACGCCGACACATGGAAGCTAGTCGTTGGTGGCTACTGTAGCGCGAGGGTGACGCCAGCGATGACATCACCAGTCCTCGGGCTCGCGCTTGGGCCAAACTCCACCCCGGGCCAGCCCAGTCTGGTGGCCCCCACCTCTTGCCCGGGCTGCCTTTTACTGCTGGAAACGCCTTTTTCTCCCAAACCCCCCTCCAGCCCGAGTCCAACCCTAGCTGCTGGACTTGCTCTAAGAGCATCTCCAGCGCGAGACCAAAACCAAGGGAAAGGCCCCCTTGGCGAGCCCAACAGCGCTCCAGCACGGGAGAAGCAACCCGGGCAACTGCTGGGTCCAACCAGCCCGGTCAGGCCCAAGGGCAAGTTCCGCCTAGGCTTCAGCCCTAGTTTTGTGACGTCAGCGTTGACATCAGCGCACGGTAAATCAAATTTTTTTTACTGTTGGCGCGTGAATTACACATGCCAAAGGCAAAAAAAATTTGATTTCCGCGCCCTGACAGAACCCAACGGGCAAGGGCCACTTGTCGCGACAGGGACGCTCCGATGGTTTTTTTGGCTAAAAAAATTCAAAAAAATTTTCTATTTTTTCCATATAAATGCCTAACCATTTTATTTACTTTCCACACCAAATCTTCATACAATTCTTCTCCATCCAATATTTTTTAGTCTCCACTCACATTATTCACTTTCTACACCAATTCTCCATACAAACTCTTCTCATTCCAATATTTTTTTACTCTTCACTCACATTTTTCACTTCCCACACCAATTCTTCATACAAACTCTTCTCCTTCTAATATTTATTCCTCTCCAGTCACATTTTTCTACTACTTTCCATTTGTATAAAAATAAAAAAATAAAAAAATAAAGGGCATCTTCTGTTGAAACCGGAGGCTTGTGGTCAACTCAGGAAAATATTGCGTTGTGTCAGTCTTGGGTGAACGTTAGTCATGACCCTATCACGAGCAATGAGATGAAGTTCCGTCATATGTGGAGCAAAATTCATGGAGAATTTTGTCAAAGATCGAGTTCCATTCAGACCGAAATGGCCTTATTGAGTAGATGGAAACTTCTGAATAAAGAGTTAGGGAAATGGAGAAATGCCTTGACAAAAGCAAGGGAGAACATTCGAAGCTGTCAAAATCTATCTGATGAGGTAAAATATTTATAATTTTCATTTTAATAAATTTAATGTAATTTTTTTATTGCATATTCTATTTCTTTTTCTTGCATAATCTTTTTTTTTTTTTTTTGCATTTCCAATTTGTCTATTTTCTTGCATAATCAATTTTATTCTTGCATTTCAAAATAGTTTATATTTTCTTGCATAATAATTTTTTTTTCTTGCACTTCCAATTATTTATTTTTAATAGATCATACAAGCACAAATGTCGTTCGGTGCCATGAGGCAAAGCAAAAAAAGTTTCATGCATTTCCAATGTTGGGAAGTTGTGAAGGATTGTTCGAGATTCAAAATTATCCCCACCGGTCCAACGGTTGTGTTGAATGAGACGCCGCTCCATGATTCACCATCAACCGATTCGCCATTGGACTCCCCAATGAAAACGAGTCACCACTCCCACGTCTACCGAGACCTATTGGGAGAAAGGCGGCAAAGGCCAAGAGAGGGGGCACTTCGAACAATGAATGTGTACAATTATTGGAGCAAATAACTAAGAACACCTCACTAAGAATTGAGAGAGACTTGAAAAGAGATGAAGCGGACAAGGCATGAGAGGAAGCATTTGTAATTCAACAGCAGCAGGCACAAGAAAAACACATGGATGATAGAGAGATCAAAATCATGGCCATGGATACGAGCCATATGTCTCCTGAAACAAAGGCATATTGGAAGCATAGACGAAGGGATGTGATGAGAAGAAAACTTTTCCATGACGACGGACCTAGCAATACGGATTGGCTAAATGATGAAAACCATTAGGTTGTATTGAAACACCTTTGTCATATGTTGTATTGTTGTATTGTTGTATTATCCTTTAATTTGTTGTATTGTTTCATTTTCATTAAATAAAAAAAGTATTAAATAATATGACTATTTATTAAAAATATTTGAGCATTAAAACAAAGACTAATTAAAAACAAACCTTAATTTATTGCAAACAACACACAAAACAAATCGTACATAAAAGCATAATAATAATAAAAAGTATAATTCCAAAAGACACCGCACACAATATAAAGCATAATTAAAAACAAAGCATAATTCCAAACAAAGCACTAATCTTGACTTCATCCATTGTGATTGCCTTTCATCTCTCACAAGTGCTCAATCAAGTCAACTTGACGTCTCTCGTGAACATATGAAGATTGCATTTCTTGATAGCGATCAATCATGGGGTTGTTGAATCAACCATTCCGAACTCACGGTTCGGGCTCCATTGGTAGTCCATTTGGTTCCATCAGCCTTTCATATATTCTTGTCAACGCCGTGTTCATGGGATCGGGTTCAAACACCTCTGGAGCATCGTAGTCATACTCATCCTCCGCAATCATGTTGTGGAAGATGATGCAAGTCATCATAATACTCTGCAGCACCTCCTCATCTAGCATCCGAGCTGCACCCCTAATAATTGCGCTACGAGCTTGCAAGATACTGAAACACCTTTCCACGTCTTTCCTGTAACCTTCTTGAAAGGAAGCAAAGCTTCTTTCCTTATCGGATTGGGGATTCGAAATTGTTTTCATGAATGTCGTCCACCTAGGATAAATTCCGTCGGCAAGGTAGTACGCACCAGAGTATACGGTATTGTTGATTTGGTACGTGATCTGGGGGGAATGACCTTGCAATACCTCGTCGAACACCGAGGATTGACCAAGGACATTGAGGTCATTCTGAGATCCAGCAACCCCGAAAAAGGCATGCCAAACCCAATAGTCAAATTTAAGCTACGGCCTCCAAAATTATACTTTTTTGGCCCTTTCGATTCCCGTACTCTCCTTGTCAAGCAGTAGGACAATTCTTCCACTGCCAGTGCATGCAATCAATGCTTCCGATCATGCCTGGGAAACCTCAAGCCTCTGCTTTTTGAAGCAGCCTTTGCATGTCCCTCAGCGTGGGTTTGCGAAGATACTCATGTCAAAGGAAATCAGATTTAAGTGTCAGCAGATTCTTTCATTAATTAGATACATGTATATGTGGTAGGTGAGCTGTTTTCAGGGGCTGAATATCAGCCTGTGTTCTTTCCTAATTAACTTGTATTCTGTCCATATAATGGGCAATTCTCGATGAATAGAGATACATTTTTTCTGAAAAACTCTAAATTGTCATGGTATCAGAGCTATAGCTCTGAATTATCTCTTGCTCTCAAGTCTCTTAGTCTTGGTTATTCTTGATCAAGTTCTCTTGACATCATGTCTTCAGATAAGTCTGAGGTTTCTTTGATTCGTTTCAATGGCAAGAACTACTCTACTTGGGCGTTTCACTTCGGGATTTTCGTCAAAGGTAAGGAGGCGTGGGGACATGTTGATGGAAGTAACCCAGCTCCTGACAAAAACAAAGACAAAGACCAGCACGCCAAGTGGGAAGTCAAGGACGCTCAAGTTATGACGTGGATTTTAGGATCTGTCGAACCTAATATCATCTTGAACCTTCGATCATCTCAGACTGCAGCTCAGATGTAGACTTACCTGAAGAAGATCTATAGTCAACGAAACACTGCTCGTCGGTTCCAGCTTGAACATGAATTGGCCGCTCTCCAACAGGATAGCCTTTTTATATCTGATTTTTACTCTAGATTCACTAATCTTTGGGGTGAATACACTGATATAGTTTATGCTGACTTACCATCCGAAGGTCTTAGTTCTGTTTAATCTGTCCATGAAACTACCCAGAGGGATCAATTTCTAATGAAACTGAGACCTGAATTTGAAGGCACCAGATCCAATCTTATGAACCGAGAATCTGTCCCCTCCTTGGATACATGCCTCAATGATCTCCTTTGCGAGGAACAACGCCTTCTCACTCAAACCACCATGGAACAACGGTGGTCTGCATCTGTTCCTGTGGACGAGGCAGGGATATGAGCACTGTTCAGTGTTTTTGTTGCAAGGGATTTGGTCATTATGCTGCAAATTATCCCCTAAAATTATGCCACTACTGCAAAAAGGATGGCCATATCATCAAGGAATGTCCTACTCGACCCCCCAAGAAATCAGAGACCACATATACTGTCTCCGTTGGCTCTTCTAGTGCTGGTAGTTCTGTGACTGCAGTACCGCTGACACAAAGTGCTCCTGTTCAACCTGTGACCCCTGACATGATTCAACAAATGATCATTTCTGCATTTTCAGCTTTAGGACTCTCAGGTAAACCCTTCTCTAGATCATCTCCTTGGTACTTTGATTCCGGGGCTTCCCATCATATGACAAACAATGCTGATTCTCTTACCAATGTAAACAAATATTTTGGAAATCTCAAAATTCATACTGCTGATGGCAATCATTTACCTATCACGGCCACTGGTGATGTTTCTTCCTCTCTCACTGATGTCTTTGTATCTCCTGGTCTTACCACCAATCTTATGTCTGTCGGTCAGTTGGTTGATAATGATTGCAAAGTGGAATTCTCTAAATCTAGTTGTGTTGTGCAGGATCAACAGTCAGGGAGGATGATCGCGAGGGGGCCTAAAGTGGGACGTCTTTTTCCTCTTCAATTTCCTTTGTCTTCTCTTTCACCCTTTGTCTCTTGTAATTCTGCTCATGTTGATTACCGAGCGTGGCATAAACGTCTCAGACATCCAAACTCTACTGTACTTCATGATTTACTGAAATCTGGTTTTCTTGGGAATAAAGAATCACCATCTCTTAGTGCTGTTCAATTTGATTGCAATTCTTGCAGACTTGGCAAAAGTAAGACTCTGCCATTTCCTATTCACACACCCCATGTAGTCCAACATTTTGATTTGATACATAGTGATATGTGGGGTATGGCACCAACCACTTCTCATGCTAATTACAAATACTTCGTCACTTTTATTGACGACTATAGTCGTTTCACGTGGATATATTTTCTACATTCTAAAGATGAAGTCTTTTCTGTTTTTAAGATTTTTCATGCATATATTCAGACCCAATTTTTGGCCCATATCAAAATCCTTCGTTCTGACAATGGGGGTGAGTATATGTCTCATTTGTTTCAGGACTTCCTACAGACTCATTGCATCATCTCTCAACAGTCTTGCCCTTCAACACCTCAACAAAATGGGGTGGCTGAAAGGAAGAACCGTCACCTTCTTGATGTTGTTCGCACTCTCCTGTTAGAGTCATCTACGCCCTCTCGTTTTTGGTGTGAAGCTCTCTCCACTGCTGTCCATTTCATCAACAGGTTGCCTTCTCCCACATTACACCACAACTCTCCTTTCACCAAGTTATTTGGTCGCCCTCCATCTTATTCCAACCTTCGTACATTTGGTTGTGTCTGTTATGTTCATCTTCCTGCACATGAACGCACAAAACTCACGACTCAATCGATCCAGTGTGCTTTCCTAGGATATTCAGTCCACCAGAAAGGTTTTCTTTGCTACGATCCAAATTTGCGACGCATTCGAGTTTCTAGAAATGTAATCTTTCTAGAAAATCAGTATTTTTTTCCCACGCATCAGGACCCCGTTTCTCCTTCATTTTCTGTTTTGCCTATGTTTACTAACTCTTCTGCAGCTCCTGTTTTAAATATCTCTTCTCCAGCTCCAGTCCCTTCTCAGCCTCTCTTAGTGTATCAATGACGCTCCTCCGCCACTTCCCATCAACCTCCAGCACCTCCCCAGCCCCCTCCAGCTCCTTCCCCGACTGCTGCTTTTGTTCCAGCAACTGCTCCTCCCCCTCTCAGACAGAGTACTCGGGTTCGTAGACCACCAGATAGGTTTGGTTCCTCTCCTCTTTCCCTCTTCACTACCACCTTGTCTTCTATTTCTCTTCCTTCGTCTTATACATAGGCCATGAAGCATGAGTGTTGGCAGACAGCGGTTGAAACTGAGCTTCTCGCACATGAGGAAAACCAAACTTGGGACGTTGTTCCATGTCCCTCCTACGTGAAACCCCTTGGCAGTAAGTTCGTGTTTTCTGTCAAGCTTCATTCTGATGGGTCCATAGACCGTTATAAGGCTCGGTTAGTGGCACTTGGCAACAAACACGAATATGGTCTCGACTATGATGAGACCTTCGCACCAGTTGCCAAAATGACCATTGTCCGCACCATACTCGCCCTTGCTGCATCCCAATCCTGGCCCTTACATCAAATGGATGTCAAGAACGCATTCCTCCACGGTGATCTCAAGGAAGAAGTTTACTTAACACTTCCCTCTGGTATGCCTACTTCCTCCCCTAATGATGTTTGCAAACTGAAACGTTCTTTGTATGGTTTGAAGTAGGCCCCACGAGTATGGTTTGAAAAGTTTCGCTCCACTTTGCTTGGTTTTTCTTTCACTCAGAGTCAGTATGACTCCTCTCTTTTTCTACAACGGACATCCATGGGTATCGTTGTTCTTCTTGTTTATGTGGATGATATTGTCATCACTGGCTCTGACTTGGAGGCAATCTCTGCAATTCAGACTTTGTTGCATTCTACTTTCCACATGAAAGATCTTGGTCAGCTCACTTATTTCTTGTGTTTAGAGGTCCATCATCAACCTCATGGTCTCTTCTTGCATCAGCACAAGTACGGTCAAGATCTGGTTCAGTTAGCCGGCCTCACCAACACTACTTCCGTTGACACCCCCATGGAACTTAATGTGAAATATTGACGTGACGACGGGGAGCTTCTTGAGGATCCTACTACCTATCGGAAGCTAGTTGGTAGTTTTATCTATCTAACCATCACCCGACCAGACATCTCTTATGTTGTTCACACTGTCAGCAAATTCATGCAAGCCCCGAGGCATCACCATCTCTTTGCCGTTCGCCGCATCGTTCGCTATATTCTTGGCACATCTAGTCGTGGCTTGTTCTTCCCTATAGGTTCTTCTCTTCAGCTTCAGGCCTATAGTGACGCTGATTGGGCCGGTTGCCCAGACACCAGGAGATCTACTACTGGCTGGTGTATGTTTCTTGGTGATGCCCTTATCTCTTGGAAATGCAAGAAGCAAGACCACGTCTCCAAATCATCCACTGAGGCAGAGTATCGCGCCATGTCTGCTGCGTGCTCCAAGATCATTTGGCTGCATGGTCTCCTCACAGAGCTTGGGTTCAGTCCACTTCATCCTACTCCACTGCATGCTGACAACACAAGTGTCATCCAAATTGCAGCCAACCCCGTCTATCACGAACTCACCAAGCACATCGAGGTTGACTGTCACTCCATTCGAGAAGCCTATGATCATCAGGTTATCACCCTTCCACATGTCTCCACTACTCTGCAGATTGCCAATATCTTCACCAAATCCATGCCACGTCAGCGCCATCATTTCCTCGTTAGCAAATTGATGCTTGTCGATTTACCATCATCAATTTGAGGGGGGATGTCAAAGGAAATCAGATTTAAATGTCAGCAGATTCTTTCATTAATTAGATACATGTATATGTGGTAGGTGAGCTGTTTTCAGGGGCTGAATATCAGCCTGTGTTCTTTCCTAATTAACTTGTATTCTGTCCATATAATGGGCAATTCTCAATGAATAGAAATACATTTTTTCAAAAAAAAACTCTAAATTGTCAACTCCCTCGTGTACAAATTTTCCGCTGCATCACAAAATCTCACCAAGCACTCTAGGATAGTTGATTTTTCCATCCTTGCAATCTCATCCACCTGCTCTGCAAATGCCCCATAAGCAAGCATCGGCAAAACAACTGTAAGTTTTTGTTCCGGGATAAGACCCAAAACTCCAACAGCATCATGCTTTTGAATGAAGTATGTGTCGTAATTATAAATATCATGCATGATTTTTTGAAACAAATGTGGCTACATTCTATATCTCTCTCGAAACTTATGAACAAGATATAACGAATTTGGGATAAAGTAATCCTCCAAGAGATTCTTATCCCGAGACTCCCTACATCTGTCCACATTTTGGGCACGAGGACGACGGTGTTGCGTTGATTGATTAAGCATACACACCGCTGCTGCAAGCCTTTGTTCCTCTTCTTCATCGGCGTCCTGATCTTCTTCATCATGTCTATACCGGATTTCTTCCCTTTCTTTCTGTTGCCTCTCCAACACCTTCCTCAATTTTGACATTGAGAGTAGAATGTGTTTTGTAAAATCTGATAAATGAAGGAATAGATAAGAGATTGTGTGAAAGGTATGAGTTGATGGTGTAGTTTTATAGAGGATTCAGAAGATAGAGATGACATGTGGCACAATTTTAGAGGGTGAAAATCTTATCTGAAATCTGAGATTATAATTTTTTTTTTTTTTAAATATCTGAAAATCTTATCTGACATGGGACACGTGGCACAATTTTAGAGGGTGAAAATCTTATCTAAAATCTGAGATTATAATTTTTTTTAATGAATATCCGAAAATTTTATCTGGAATAAGACATGTGGCAACCAAGATTCTCATCCAAAAATCTTTTCTGAAAAATAATGGACACGTGACAACCAAAAATCTTATCATAAAATTTAATTACAAATCATTATCAAAATTAATAGTTTAAAGTATAAAAACATAGGAAATAAAGTACAATGAATAGTATTTGTCTTAGATTTGCCCTAGACTTAGCCCTCATGGGTGGAACCACAAATGGCAAGGCTGCCACTATTCAAGTAAATAGTGGCAGCCCTTGCTTGCCCTTGCCCTAGACTTAGCCCTTATGGGTGGAGTTGCTCTAATGAGAAGATAAATAAAGTCCTTTGCGTGGTTGTTCAGTTAATAAAAATCAATAACGGTGGTTTTGACCCAAAACAAAAAAAAATTCAATTATGGTGGCTTGTGGAGGACAAAAGTTAAGCATATCTTAGCAAAAAAATTAAAAGCAATCCGGATCCAAACTATTTAGCCTTCAGATTTAATTTTGGATTGGTACCCAACAATAACAAGGAACATTTGAAGACATAGTAAGTGTGCCATGAAAATGGCCTTACTGAAATGAAGAATAAGCTTCCCACAAAACTTCTACTTCCTTGTTAAAATCTAAGCTATTGTTGCAACATAAATCATTTCCAGCTAAACATAAAAGCAGAACAGGACTTAATACAACCTTTAACCAAATCGAACTAAGTTTGCAGTGTGAACGTCATCTCAAAAGTCTGTTTTTTTGAAGAGGATCTTCAGAAAACATAATTTGTTTTCGTCGTTCCTGAGCTAGTCCATAACTTTCCGAACATTCATCTCATCTACATATCTGTGAAAACAAAATAATCAAAATCTGTAAGAACAATACAAATTGATAGAAAAGGCATGTTCCAATAAAGTATACAGCCCAGTTTTCTTACTTTTAATATTTTACCTTTGAACTCAAATCCATGATGGCATCGTTAAGAGAAACAAAGCTTGGAATATGCACAAAAGCTTCAACCATTAATGGTATCCCATCAACCGCTGCCGGGATGGAGCCCCTTTTTCCAGGAGTATAAACCCTCAGTTTATACTTTTGAAAGAACAAGACTTTTCCCTTCTTGGTAAATTTCAATACTTGGGTAGCAGAAGAGCTAGCTGAGTAACCAATCACCTGTTTAAGGACAAGCTCCTTGGTCCAAGACTCCTGCACACCATAATCCTTCATCACCCAAACATTGACATTACCTTTGGAGGGGACAAATATGGAGAGCCAACCTTTCAGGACCCCAAGGCTGATAAGAGGTTTTTCCAAAGACCAAGGCGGCAGCGGCAACTCTTGGAAGCGCTCACTTTCAAGATCAAAGGCACAAATCAAAACAGAGTTGTCACTGCACTGAGAAATCCAATGAAGAAAACCATTATGGAAAATCCCACATGATTGGTACCCAAAAGGAAAAGGGTACACAAAATTCCCAACATTTCTCCAACCCCCAGAGCCAACAGTCAAAACCATTATCTCCCCTTGGTTACATCCTTCACTAGGAGATGAAACCAGAACTAACTTATAAGCATTGACATCATTGATGGGACAAAACCCAAACCCCGAAAGAAATGGAAAATCAATTTCCTTGGGAAGTTTTGGAAGAGTTAAAGACTCACCCAAAACAGGGTTGGAGACGTAAAATCGGCCATAGTTGATCCTGTCGTATAGGCAGAGGAAGCCATTGCAGGAACCCACGATTTGTACACCAAGAGTTGGGACATTAGGGTCTTTATGAAGCTTAATGACAACGTCATTCCTGTTAGAAGCGTTGTCGAGGTCGATCAAGAAGAGGCCACTCGAGTTGGGGTTTCTGGAGCTGCTGTTTTGGAGCAAAAGGCAAGTAGGTGTTTCTGAGAAGAGGTATTTGGTGAATTCGGGGTCTGAGAGCGAACAACGCCAAGACTTGCACACACACCTGCATTGGATGAGGGTTTTAATTGGGATTTTGCAGAAGATCTCAACAGTCAGGTGGTTTGGCAGTTGTAGGATGTAGGGCTTCATGTCCTTTCTTCTTCTTTCTTCTTCTTCATCTTCTTCATGCTCATTTGGTGGGTGGCTGTGCAACAGTTTGGTTTTCTTCATGACTGGGCTTTGCGTCCTTTCTTCTTCTTCTTCTAACGTATATATATTGACGTTAGAATTCATGAATTATGGAGATAATAGGTAGAATCGTGGGGTTTAGTTTTTGGAATTTTCTCTGCCTTTTGGCACGATCTATCTGTTATTCTCATACTCTAAAATATCGATAATATCGACAAAATATCGAGGATATTATCGTTTTTTCGGGTCAATGATATTTTGGAATGTATCCATACACATATTATATAAATATCGATAATATCAATCCTTTTGAAGAGTTATTTACACTAACACCCCCTGAGGTTTCTTGTGTTGTAAAAAAAACCCTCAAGTCTCAAAAATTACACGAACACCCCTTGAGGTTTCAATTTGTTTTCACAAAACCCCTTTTCGTTGATTGTTTGTCCAAAATTGATGATTTCATTGGTAAAAAAATTATACAAATGACAAAATTAACCTCAATGAAGTATATGCAATCTAATCTCAAAGGCCAATTTTGTCATTTGGATAATTTTTTTTGTATAAAATCATCAATCCTTTGATGAAAAATCATTGAAAATGAGTTTTGTGAAAACAATTTAAAACTTCATGAGGTGTTCTGGTAATTTCTAAAACCTATAGCAGTTTTGTGAAAAAGCCAAAATCTTCAAGAGGTGTTAGTGTAAATAACTCAAATTTGAACCTTATAGGAACTCTATGTGGTACTAAGTAACTCATGTATCTTACCATGCAATGTATAAAGTGTGAAATATTGTAGTCAATCATTATAAATAAATGATTATGGTGTGTTTAATATTCTTTCATTAATTACTACATATTTTCTACACTCGCAGTGTTTGTCAACTCGCTAAATAATCAACTTAAATCAGTTAAAACCATCATGCAATGCATTTCCTTCAAATTTTTGTGATAAAGTAATAGATAATTGACTAAATAAACATCCTCCAAAATTTCAAGAAAAATTTCCAAGTTTTTCTTACAATTTTCGTGGTTTTTATTCAATTTTTATCGATATCGATAATATCCCGATATTTCCATCGACATTTCCATATTTTTGGACTGCCGATATTTCCGGAACCATCAATATTTTAAACCTTGGTTACTCTCATGTTCTCATGGGTAGAGTTTACTCCACTATCATTCTAATGGGTAGGTTTTTTTTTCGAGGCCTGGCCTGTTGAGTTACCTTTTGTTTTCTAGAAACTTGATATTTATCTTTTCACTTGCTAATTGGCATTTTTTATTTTAGTTAAATTTAAAAATATATAAAAATATAAAATTAAAATTAAAAAAAATAGAGGAATGTGGGTATAGTGGAGGGAGTGGACAGTAACTTAGAAAATTAGGTGGAATTATTATTATTATTATTATTATTATTATTTGTAATTTAGAAAATTAGTTTTTCACTATTTTACCATCATTATATTAGATTATGATGTTCTGATTATTTTTGTTAAGCATTGCCATTTTCAAGGTTTTTGAATAAAGCCTCATATATAGAGATATAGATAATCATGAAGATATAACTGTTTTTTGAGGTGTCCATTCCTACACAATTAGAGTTTTGTTATGACTCAAATCTAGCGGCTAGGGTTTGCGATTTCTAGTGCACACGTCCCACTGTGGAGTGCTCGTTCCTTGCTTTCAAGGCGTCTATGTCTGCGAATAAGTGACAGTGGCGACCTGCTCGTTTCTTTCCAGGATTAGCTTTCGCATTTTGTGACGTCTTTTGGGCGAGGATTAGAGTGGATTATGGAGGCCATGGACGATATCGTTCAAGGGTTTATTAAGAATCTAGCGATCTCGGAGGCTGAGGCTTTCGAGATTGTAGGCGTTGAGGAGTTTAAGTTCTTTGCAAGTTGATCGTTTCCTTGTGGTTGGCGGTTTTCTCACAACCAAGCCTTCCCATAAGGAGGCGTTGTTTGGTACTATGAAGAATATTTGGCGTACACAGGAGGATGTCACCACGGTCCCTTTGGATGAACCAGCGAGGTTTTTCTTCTCTTTCAAGTATGATCTTGATCGTAAAAGAGTGTTGAGGAGTTCTCCCTAGACTTTTGATAAGGCCCTGTTATTACTTGTGGCAACAAACGGTTGTGTTAATCACCTGACGATTACTTTGGATACCCAGAACTTTTAGGTAAGGGTTAGGCATATTCCCCTTATTTTCCTAGCTCCGAATGGGCGAAAAACTGGGAAACTACCTTGGCTCTTTCTTCATGGTGGATCGTGGTTTGAATGGGGACTATTTGGGTAGTTTCTTGCACATCAGGGTAGGGTTGAAGATATCGGAACCTCTGAAGCGCTATGTTACGCTTTGTTTAGCAATTGATGAACCGGCGAGGCAGTACGAGATCGGGTATGAACGACTGCCTTTTTTCTGTCTGTATTGTGGTAGATTATACCATGTAGGGTTAAACTGTGAGTTGAAACAAACTGGGGATATCAATACAAAGCAGTATGGGGAATGGAAGACTATGCTCAAAGATGATTTTAGTATCAGGGCGGAGAATGGTTTGACAGGGAAAAAGTTTGGGTTGGTAGGGGATGGGACACAGTTGGATCATAGTGTTTCACCCCTAAAGGTGGTGGGAGTTGTTCATCCATGTCAAGCAATGGTAAACCTTCGGGGAGAGACAAACATGGAGGATGATGGTTTGAGGAGCAATCCTGTGCTACGTCTTTTCAAAAAGAGAATATTGTTTTCCATTGAAAGAAAAGGTCATACCTCTACAACATCGGTGGGGGAGGGGCCAGGAGACACTCATACTGGTCTGTCGGTGAGTTTCGAGGTCCCAAGGAACAAGGAGGTAATGATAGAGTTGCCAAATCATAAGATTGTGGAGAAGGTATCAGTCAACAGTGACTCTATCGATCAACAGCTGGGGTTACCTTCGTCTTCTAAGGGTAAAGAACAGGTAGGCAAAGGGAGGGGATTTAAGGTGGGAGGTGATCGACTGAGAAATAGTCCAATAAAAGGATACAGTTTGTGCAGTGGTGGTGGGGGAGGGAAAGAAGGGATGCAAATACTAAAGCAAAAGACAAGCCAAGCTAGTTAATCGATAATGGGTCCCATGAATTGGACCCATCAAGAGCAATGACGATCTTATGTTGGAATGTTCATGGTCTGGGCAATCCACCAACATTTCGGGCTTTGAGATTTCTTCTCAAAGACAAAAAGGCTCAGGTAGTTTTCTAGTCAGAAACAAAAACAAAAAAAACAAAAAAAACTACTCATCAAATGGAATCCATTCAACGGTAGCTAGGTTGGGCAGGATGCTATAGTGTAGGCATATTTGGTTTGTCCCGGGGGCTTGCTCTACTGTGCCAACAAGGGGTGGATGTAACAATTTTTCTTCATAGCCAAGTCATAATGATGCCATCATTGGCGGGTTGTAGGCGACTCCATTTAGGTTTACTAGTTTTTATGGAAACCCAAATACGAGGTTATGCAAGCATTCGTGGGATTTGTTACGACGAATTGCAGGGGATGTGACTGGCCCTTGGCTAGTGGGTGGTGATTTCAATAAAATCGTTGTGGCACATGAGTATTTAGGCAGTCGGTTTCAAGCTATGTCACAGATGAGGGATTTTGGAGAAGCTCTCGAGGATTGTGGTCTATCGACGGTGAGTTTCAAAAGGTATAAATTTACTTGGTCCAACCGATGGCGAGGTGTTGGCAATGTTAAGCTACGTTTGGATAGGATGGTGGCGAATGATTTAATGTTTTTAACTTTCCGGGATAAGCTTACCCATCATCTTAACTCCGTGGTGTCGGACCATCTTCCTAGACTAACGGGGTTTGGGTCGCATAGCTGGGCAAAGAGGAAGTTAAAAATTTATGTTCGAGAAACTTTGGACCACAGTTAAGGGTTATCAAGATACCATTACTAGTGCTTGGAGTGATTATCCAGTGTCTGTTTTGAGTAAATTGAACTCATGTTAGGCATCTTTGACCCGCTGGAATAAGAAGTGGGATATATTCCCACTAAAGTAAGATGTTTGCAGAGTAAGTTAGATAACTTAGTAGGATAGGAGCAAGATGCAGCAATTGCTTTTAAACAGAGAGCTCTATCCCGTGAGATGGATGTGTTGCTTGATAGAGAAGAAATGTTATGGCATTAGAAGTCTTGTGTATCCTGGTTAAAATATGGGGATAAGAACACACAAAAAATTCATGAGCAAGCCAAGAAGAGAGGAAGACAAAATTCAATCAAAGGGATTTTGGATGACAGCGGCAATTGGTGTATGGTGTACAATTTTTGGTGACTATTTCCAAAGCCTATTTCAAACAAATGGCTCGGCTGAACTCTCTGACATCATTGAGGTGGTACGGCCAACAGTCATGTTGGAGCAGAATGAGAGTCTAAACGGTCCCTTCTCAAGGGATGAGATTGAAGGTGCTTTGAGTCAAATGTTTCCTACTAAATTGCCGAGGGTAGATGGCATGCCTGCCTTGTTTTATCAGAAGTACTGGGATGTAGTAGGTAATGGTGTTGTGGCTTTTTGTCTAAATATTCTGAATGAGGAAGCTAGTGTGAAGGAAGTGAACCACACGCTTCTGACTCTCATCCCAAAGGTGCACAGGCCAACAAAGCTCGGCCAATCAGCTCATGCACAGTGCTATATAAAATCACATCTAAAACCTTGGTGAACAGATTGAAGCAACTCATGCCTTTTATTATTTCCAATTATCAGAGTGCTTTTGTTCCAACGAGGCTCATCACT
Source organism: Prunus persica (assembly GCF_000346465.2). NCBI lineage: Eukaryota > Viridiplantae > Streptophyta > Magnoliopsida > Rosales > Rosaceae > Prunus > Prunus persica. Next base: position 13,997,281 of record NC_034009.1, read on the forward strand.
GATAACATTATTGCGGCCTTTGAGAGTATCCATGCTATTAAACGACGAGGCAGAAGTAAGCTGAAGAAGATGATCCTTAAGCTTGATATGTCCAAAGCGTATGATCGAGTGGAATGGAATTTTTTAGAAGCCATGTTGAGTAGATTAGGTTTTAATGCCATATAGGATAGCATGATTATGGATTGTATTTCTAGAGTTTCTTATTCAGTTCAAGTGAATGGAGAAGCTACTAGTATGATTGTGCCAACAAGGAGTTTGCACCAGGGAGACCCATTGTCCCCTTACCTGTTCCTGATTTGTGCTAAAGGTTTTCTCAGCATTGCTGACCAATGCCCTCATATTGAAACTTATTAAGGGGGTTTATAATGTGGCACAGAGAGCTCCCACTCTCTCCCATTTATTTTTTGCTGATGGCAGTTTACTTTTCTGCAATGTGCATTTATCTGATGTGTCTAATTTTCTTCATATTCTCAGAGTGTATGATCAGGCATCTGGTCAAATGATTAATTTCGACAAGTCCGCTCCCTATTTTAGTCATAAGACTGATCCCATCACAAAGCAACTAATCTCAGACATGCTTGGTGTTCGTATTGTGGCTTGCCATGAGAGATATCTGGTGCTACCCACACTTGCCCAACGCAACAAAAATAAGATGTTTAGCAATGTTCGTGATATGTTGTGGCAGATATTATCTGTTTGGAATTCAAAATTGTTGTTAGCAGCAGGTAGTATTAATCAAAGCAGTGGGGCAAGCGCTACCTACTTATACAATGGGTGTTTTCATACTACCACAAAATTTGTGTCATGAGCTGTCTGCTATGATTGCACGTTACTGGTGGCGGAGGGCAGGAGGCCGAGGAATACATTGTTTGGGGTTGCGGAAATTATGCAAACCGAAATGTTTGGGAGGAATTGGATTCATAAACTTTGAAGCCTTCAAGAAGGCTATGGTGGCGAAACAGGCGTGGCGAATTCTAGAAGACCCTGGCTCCCTAGTGGGGAGATTGTTAAAGGCTCGTTATTTTCCAAATGGAGATTTTATGCAAGCAACTGCTAGGCCTTCACCCTCTATGATATGAAAGGCTATTCTTTGGGGTCGAGAAGTTGTTGAAGAAGGTCTTGTGTGGAGTGTTGGGAGTGGGCGTTCCACAAGGATTTTCCAGGATCGGTGGATTCCTGAGCCTTATACTTTCAAGACGATACAAAATGGAGGGTTGGAGTCGACCGCTCTAGTGTCTGATCTCATTACTCCTTCTAGAGGCTGAAATCAAGCTGGATTGGCTATGTGTTTTCATGAGGATGATCAGGAGGCAATTTCTGGGATCACTTTAGGAGCTATTGTCCATATGGAGGATAGTAAGTATTGGTTCTTTTCAAAAAATAGGAAATATAGAATTAAAACAGGATACAAGGTTGCACTACGACAATGTGAAGGGAATGGCAATCGAGGTGTTTCAAATCAAAGCTCACAGCAGGTGTTCTGGAAAAGGATTTGGAAACTGGAGGTGCCAAATAAGGTGAAATTATTTATCTGGAGAGCATGCTCCAATATTCTTCCAACTGCCGTTAATCTTTTTCAAAGGAAGATCTTGGATTCACCGGCGTGCACGAGGTGTGGTTTGAGTTGTGAAGATTCGGGGCATGCGTTGTGGAGTTGTAAGAAGAATTAAAAAAAAAAATTGGTGTTGTACAAGCTTTGTGGCACGTATTGATGTAGCACAGCCCTGGGTGTGTTAGTTTTAACACTCAGAGCAATAGGACAGAAAAGAATAAGAGAAGCTGAAGGAAAGAAAGATAGAAGGCAGGCAGAAATCAGAGAGTTAAGAGAAGGTTTAATCAATATTCAAATCTGAATTTTAAAGAACTACATAGGGGTATTTATAGCAAACTAAAACCTAGAGACAATAGGATTAAAATCCCCAGCTAAAACAGAAATCCTATTCCTAATAAAATAGGAAACTTAGAAATCCTACTAGGATTTGGAAAACTAAAGAATATAGGAAACTAACAAATAAATTAGGAAACTAAACAATTTAGGTCCTATGCATCCTGCATCACTCCCCTCCGGTTGAAAGAACTTGACTCTGGCGAGTTTAACGACGATGGCGCCGACTGTAGGTATGAATAATAGGAGGACGAGCATCAGTAACTTCAGCTGCTGCCAAATCATCTTGAACTTGACGGAGAAGAGAAGGATCATGCTGATGAAACTCATCTTCAGTAATCCAAGTAGCATCTGTATCCGGACGTCCCACCCAACGAACCAAAAAACGAGAAAACCCCCCAAGGGCTGAAGCCACCACTTCATGATCTAAGACTTGTGAGATTTGATCCGTAGGAGCAGCATGGGAAGCAGGCACGCGAGGAGCAGCAGGAGGAACCATAGCATGGGTTATTTCAGTCGCAACAGGAGGAGTGAAAGTACCCCGGTATGGAAACAAATCAGATACGTTAAAAATGGGACTGATATGAACATCAGAAGGAAGTTCAACCAAGTAAGCATTGGCACCCAACTTGCGAAGGATACGATAAAGACCCATTGATCGAGCATGAAGTTTCTTAAAAGAATGTTTGGGAAATCGCTCAGGGCAAACACGAACCATAACATAATCACCTTCTTGGAAGTCTTGAGTGCGACGATGAGTATTGGCAGCAAGTTGGTATGTGTCCGTACTTAGAGAAATTTTCTGACGAAACCTCCTCATGTAGGCGACGAATGTGCTCAGCAAAGGTAGTTGCAGATTCCGAGGGGCAGGCATCAATAGGAAGGGGAGCAAGATCAATGGGTGGACGTGGCATCACACCGTAAACAATTTCGAAAGGACTTTTACCTGTAGTTCGGTTGGCAGAATTATTATAAGCAAATTCTGCTACAGGAAGAATGAGGTCCCAATTACCCTGCTTATCACCGACTAAACATCGTAATAAATCTCCAAGACTACGATTAACCACTTCTGTTTGACCATCTGTTTGAGGATGAAATGCCGACGAAAACTTTAAAGAAGTACCAAAGAGCTTCCACAAGGTCTTCCAAAAATAACTAACAAACTTGACATCACGGTCTGAAACAATAGAAACAGGAAGCCCATGCAGACGAATGACCTCTTTAAAAAATAACTTGGCCACATAAGAAGCATCAGCAGCTTTAGAGCAAGGCAAAAAGTGAGCCATTTTAGAGAATCTGTCAACGACAACCAAGATAGAATCATGGCCGCGTGCCGTTTTAGGAAGGCCAAGAACAAAGTCCATGCTTAAATCTTTCCACGGGGTATGCGGAATTGGCAAAGGAGTGTATAATCCAGTATTTTGCTTTCTAGCCTTGGCAAGCTGACAGGTGCAACATTGGGCTAGGATGTGAGCAACATCTCGCTTCAATGAAGGCCAATAAAATCGATCGGCAACTAGAGTAATGGTCTTATCTTTACCAAAATGTCCAGCCAGACCTCCAGCATGTAATTCCCACACAAGAAAATCACGTAAAGAGGTACGGGGAATGCATAACTGCGTTCCACGAAAGAGATAACCATCCCGCAGCAGAAAATCAACATGATCACGACGATTTCCAGCCGTAACTTCCTGAAAAATGAGACCAAAATCTGGACAAGAAGAATACTCAGTTTTGATTTTATCAAAACCCACAACTTATGCAGTCAATGATTGAAGGATAACGCCTACTCGGCTGAGTGCATCAGCAACCTTATTATCAACTCCTGGGCGATGTCGAATCACAAAGGTGAAAATTTGAAGATACTCAGTCCACTTAATATGGCGGCTACTGACGTTACGTTGAGAATGGAGATACCTTAACGCTTGATGATCAGAATATAAGACAAACTCATTTGGTAACAGATAATATTGCCAATAACGTAGCGCACGGACTATGGCATAGAATTCCTTGTCGTAAGTCGAATACTTTTGCTTTGCCTCATTAAGCTTCTCATTAAAATAAGCAACAAGATGTCCTTCCTGACTTAAGACGCCCCCAATGCCAACACCAGATGCGTCACATGCTACTTCAAAAACCTTAGTCAACTCTGGATGGCGTAGGACAGGTGCTTCTGTCATTTTCTGTTTTAATGCCTCAAACGCTCGAGTGGCCGCATGAGTCCATCGAAACTCGCCTTGCTTCATACAGTCTGTGATAGGAGCCATTATAGTACTGAAACTAGGAATAAAACGTCGATAAAAAGATGCTAACCCATGAAAGCTTCGAGTCTCGGTTAAAGTTGAAGGAAGCGGCCAATTTACAATGGCGTGAACTTTGTCAGGATCAGCACTTATGCCAACTGCGGAAACAATGAATCCCAGAAATAAAACTTGTTCTTAAAGGAAAGAACACTTCTTCAAATTAACAAACAACTTTTCCTGGCGTAACATATGAAAAATTGTCCGGAGGTGTTGCAGATGGTCCTCTTTTGAATGGCTGTAGATAAGGATATCATCAAAGTACACAACCAAAAACTTTCCGATATAAGGACGCAAAACATGGGTCATCACGCGCATAAATGTGCTAGGCGCGTTAGACATTCCAAATGGCATAACAAGCCACTCATACAATCCATCAGGAGTTTTGAATGCGGTTTTCCATTCATCACCTTCCCTAATACGAATCTGATGGTAACCGCTACGAAGGTCAATCTTGGAAAACCATTTGGAACCTGCCAACTCCTCCAACATAGCCTCAAGTCGTGGAATAGGGAATCGATATTTAACTGTGATCTTATTAATAGCTCTACTGTCAACACACATTCGCCAAGAGCCATCTTTTTTGGGAGTAAGAAGCACCGGTACAGCACATGAGCTCAGACTATGGCGAATAAATCCTTTATCCAACAGACCTTGAATTTGCGTGTTTAGTTCGGCACGTTCAGACGAGTTCATGCGGTAATGAGGAAGATTCAGAAGTTGTGATCCAGGGACAAGGTCGATGGCATGTTGAATGTCTCTCATGGGTGGTAGCTCGTTTGGGAGGTCATCTAGCATGACATCGGAGAATTCATTGAGGAGTTGATGTAGAGGTTCAGGTTGTTGATAGGAAGGGGCCGCAGATATCTCTTTGATCACGAGCGCAAATACAACTCCTGTCTCCAAACTTTCTTTCTCAAATTCGCCATAAGATAATAGAGCCAACTGATGACCTGACACATTGCCTGTCTGCGATGGAGAGGAGGTGGTAATATTAGTCTTGGTAGGTTTGATCGCAGGATTGGCTGGGCGTAACGTAATACTTTTGCCTTCATGTTGAAAAGTGTATGTGTTTTCACGACCACAATTCTGCACGCAATGGTCATAGAGCCAAGGTCTGCCAAGTAATACATGTGCAACATTCATAGGCAGTAGGTCCAAATAAATGTCTTCATCGCAGGTCCCGAGCTTAAGGGAAACAAGACACCGCTCAGTGACTGGGAGTTTAGTTTTATCAACCCAAGCTACGTGAAAAGGGTGGGGATGTGGTTCGGGCTTAAGATTAAGACGAGTAACGGCAGACTTGGAGATGACGTTCATGGTACTACCACTATCAATAACCAGTTTACATGTTTGGTTATTGCATGGAACGTAGGTATGGAAAATACTAGTGCGTTTCCAGGAATCAAGCAATGCGAGTGCAGAATAGATACAACGCATAACAGAAACCTGATGGAGTATGTCATCATCAAAACAATCGTCAATTTCTGGGTCATACACACCCTCAAGAGGATCCACAATCTCTACATCACAATGGTCATCTGTGCTAGCGCTGATAGTTAATGTGCGTTGTGGACAACGAGAGGCAATATGTCCTTTAGCATGGCAATGGAAACATTCAATGTAGGAATTATTAGAGACGATCGGCCCTTTGGTAGGTGGCGCAGTAGGATTAGATGGTCCAGAAAATTCAATCTTCAGACCCGGAGTGGTAGTGCGGGCTTGGTTGGTGGTCGTAGGCTGACCAGGATATCCTGGGTAACGACGTTGTGGTCGTAGATAGGTCTCAGCTTCCAAGGCTTGGCAATAGGCATCTTCTAATACATCCGGACGTGACCTACTCACCTCACGTTTGATATCAATCCGAAGGCCATGAATAAAACGAGAAACTGTGACTGCCAACTCTTCTTGTACGGCAGAACGCAATTTGTGCTCCACAAAGCGAAAATAATAGTCTTGGACTGTTGAAGTACCCTGGGAAAGAGTCCATAATTGATCTAACAATTGGTGACGATAAAAAGATGGAAGGTATTGTTCCCGAAGTTTCAATTTCATCTCATCCCATAAAATCACAGGGGTTTGTCCCAGTCGTTGGAGATGATGCTCAGTAGCCTTCCAGTACTGTTTTGCGGCTCCTACGAGTTTGAGTTTGGCGAACCGGATCCGTTGTGCATCGGACATGTCGTACCATTCAAAATAATCTTCCATAGCCGAGATCCAATCAACAAAGAGAGTAGGATCCCCGCGACCATCGAAGTCAGGGGCAGTAGGCTTGGCATGACGGGCGATCTCAAAATCCAAGTTTCGGTGGACGACGTGATGTTCGTGGGGTCGGGTTGGGATAGTGGCATCCACGAGAGGAGAAACTATCGTATGTTGGGTATAATGGGGTTTAGGTGCAGATCCTGCAGAAAAATTTGGTTCACAGTGAACCAGAGATGTCCCCGCCGAAAATGATGGAAGGCCCAGGTGGCCTTGAAACTTGGAATCCTTAGAAGGATTGGGAAGGAGACCAGCCTGGAGAGAAGGTGTGCACGAACTAGAGAGAACAGCAGATGTGGATGAGGGTTCAAGAGTCACGGTTGAGAGGTGGTTGACGAGCAGCGTCACGAAAGCTTGTAATTTGGCAATATCTGTGGACATGGACGACAATTCAGTCTTTTGAGCAGCCATCAATTTGGTGAACTGAGTTTCCAAAGTGGTGACATCTGTAGAAATTTTCGCCTTGAATTCCTGAAATTGGTCCGCCAAATTGGCAACGGTGATGTTGGGAGCCATGACGACGAGTAGAGGCAACGAAGCAGAGTAACAGCGGCGGAGCAAGAGGCTCTAAATACCAATTGATGTAGCACAGCCCTGGGTGTGTTAGTTTTAACACTCAGAGCAATAGGACAGAAAAGAATAAGAGAAGCTGAAGGAAAGAAAGATAGAAGGCAGGCAGAAATCAGAGAGTTAAGAGAAGGTTTAATCAATATTCAAATCTGAATTTTAAATAACTACATAGGGGTATTTATAGCAAACTAAAACCTAGAGACAATAGGATTAAAATCCCCAGCTAAAACAGAAATCCTATTCCTAATAAAATAGGAAACTAGAACCTAGAGACAATAGGATTAAAATCCCCAGCTAAAACAGAAATCCTATTCCTAATAAAATAGGAAACTTAGAAATCCTACTAGGATTTGGAAAACTAAAGAATATAGGAAACTAACAAATAAATTAGGAAACTAAACAATTTAGGTCCTATGCATCCTGCATCACGTATTCAGGCTCATGGAGGGTCTTTTGCGGACGTCTTTGAGTTGGCTTTAAAGGAGCTTTCACATGACCTTTTTGAGTTGGCTTTAAAGGAGCTTTCACATGACGACCTGGACCGCTTTGCATGTTGTGCTTGGAAAATATGGCAAATGCAAAATGATTTTTTGTAGGGGAGAACTTCTGCTGGGGTTGTGGATTTGGTGGAACGTACCATGGAGTGGCTTGCGCAATATAAAGCTTGTATGGAGAGATCAAAACCCATTGTTTCCCCCCCGCCTGGTCCGGTGGATTCGCCCACCTAATCACACCCTTGTGCTCAATTGTGATGGCGCCATAGGAAAGGAGGGCCGACACGAGGCTGGGGGGGTAGCATCCAGGATTATAATGGCCTTTTTCTTTGTGGTTTTGCCGCTAGAGGACCAATGGGTTTGGATGCGGTCGGAACTGAGCTAACGGCCATAAGGGAGGGGCTCCTCCTAATGCGGGCCAAAGGCTTCAGTCATTTTGTTACATATGATTCTCAAGAAGTTGTGAGCATGCTTAAGGGATGGAACGAATGGTGGAGCAATGTTGGGAATGTGGTAGAGGATATCCGAAGACTCATGGTGAACTTGGAGGTAACAGAAATTGTCTGTCAACCCAGGTCTAGTAATGGAGTGGCGCACGCTTTGGCACAGTTTGGATTAACATAAGGTACTACTTTTGTTTAGGAAGATATCGCTCCGCCTTGGCTAGAGTCGAGTCTTGACAAAGATATGGAATTGGGCTAGGTTTTTGTGTTTAGTTCACGACGGCGGCATTGTGGCACTCTTTTTCCTTGACTGGATTTTCCTCCTTTGGGGGTTTTTAATGGCAAGTTTTTAATGAGGGTTTTTATGCCCTCCTATCACATAATGCTGTACTGGCTGTTTGTGCCTTCAATTGAAGGTTTATGAAATTTTCTATTGATCCAAAAAATAATAATAATAACTGTCTTCCTCAACCAAATCTTTAACACTTAATCACGCAGAACAGCCATGGATTATTGGAGATTTTGCCACATTCAAGAATTTGGCTGCTGATCATCCTTTTCACAAGGAGAGTTTTACAATGACTTGGGTGTTTCGCAAGAGGGTTGGTGATTTGCAAGGCAGACAATAATCATTATCGTTTCCACTTCACAAATGAAGAAGATACGAGGGGGTGCTGGCTTTGGAACCATGGCCGCTCACCCAAATTTTACTGATTTTGGAGACGATAATTTTCCCAACTCTATAACAGAACCAAGTAAGACCATGCTATAATGTATTCATTTCACCAGTTAAAAGAAAAGTATACCATCCCCCAACGCCCCAGATATCTTGCTCAGAGTAATTCTAGGCCTAACCTAACATCACATCCTAGCATAGAAAAGACCATCTAATGTACCTAAACACAGAAAAGATCACAACTCAATTATCATCAGGCCTCTCGATACTTGAGATAACCTCCAACACATACACTCATCTTTTCCGAAGAGAAGATTTTAGAAGATTTTTCAGGCCATAAAAGAAGATTGGAAGATTTTTGATGTCAAACACACTGAATCAATGTGAATGCCCTTACTACAAATTAAGGCCATATCTGTCAGGATTTTACTATGACAAAGCATAGTTAAGTGCATAGAGTTCCAAAGAGGGCAAAGGAAAGAAGAAAAATGGAGTTCGTAATAGGAAAATAATCGAAGTCTTAGCCCCCAAAACATGGAAAACTCTGCACAAGTTGACCAGAAATCAAACACTCAATAGCCCGAAACAATGGTGCATTCAAATAGGAGTTCATAAACCATCTGCAAGTCGAGCTAGGATTGAGGCCAAAACCGATTACACAACGAGATTGAATTGCAATATTAGCTCTAGTTTACCAGTAATGTAAATTCATTTATTCTAGTTAACAGTTATACTTACTGCAGAGAAATGAAACACTGCAATACCGAATAACATAGTAACAGAAAAACAATTATTTTTGTCCGATTGACCATTACCCGTTAGAGGAAAAGTGATTTTTTAACAAATTTGGGAAGCTAGTTAACTTCACAAAAGTAGAAACTAGAAGGGGTTTATCGTAATCAACTTGAAGCCTCCTCTAGAAACATGAGTTTAAGAAGGGGCTTACCTCATCTTTGAAATTAAAATATGTAAGAAAAATGAATAAATTAAAATATTTAAGAAAAATGAATAAATCTAAATCAAATGGAGACAAATTAACACCAAGGATTATCTTCAACTAATTGGAAAAGTAAACATAATTATAGTAATTGAGCAACCTATCAGCAATGAAAAGACTTTGAAGTTAAAATTGCACATGGCAAGAAAGAACAATTCCCCAAGTAGCATTGACATATGTTACCTTTGCGCTCTAACCTGCAATGACAGCTCTGACTGAAACAAAGCTTGAAATATGGACACATACATCAACCAATGATGGTATCCCTTCAAGCTCTAACCAGCGATGACACCTCTAATTGAAACAAAGCTTGAAATATGGACACATTCATCAACCAATGATGGTATCCCTTCGAGCTCTAACCGGCAATGACACCTCTGAGTGAAACAAAGCTTGAAATATGGACACATTCATCAACCAATGACGGTATCCCTTCGACCCCTAACCAGTGATGACACCTCTAAGTGAAACAAAGCTTGGAATATGGACGCATTCATCAACCAAAGATGGTATTCCATCAACCTCAATGGTCACAACACTCCTTGTTCCAGGAGTATAAGCCTGCAAGTGAGACCCATTTAAAAGCAAGACTTGCCCATCCTCTGTAAACTTCAATACTCGGGAAAAAGATGGAGAACCAAGTACGTCGCTGCTAATTTCAAGCTCTTTGGTCCAAGACTCATGAATGCCATAATCCTTCATCAGCCAAACAGTGATATTACTTCTTGAGCAAGATCGAACAGTTACAGAGAGGGAACCATTCAAGACTCCAAGGGTAAATTGAGTGTCTAGGAAATCTAAACAATTAGCCGGTAGCTGTAAATCCAAATCATAAGGCGGTAGTGATAACTGCTGGAAACACTCGCTTTCAACATCAAAGGCACATATCAAAGTAGAACTATTCCCATACTGACCAACCCAATGAAGAAATCCATTAACATAAACCCCATACGGTTGAAACCGAGAGGAAGGGAACACAGAAACATTTCCAATGCTTCTCCAAATCCTGGACCCAACAGTCAAAACCAATACTTCATATTCATGAGATTTACCGCTTGAAGACAGATACAGAACAACTTTATATGAATTGCTGATGGGACTATACCCAAATCCACAATAATATGGATTATCAATTCTCTCACGCTCACAATAGGCGATAGTAAGGGGAGACAATGATAGTGTTGGAAGAGCTAAAGACTCACTAGTTATGGGGTTGGAAATGTAAAAACAGCGGCGGTTCAATTCATATATGCAGAGCAAACCATTGCAAGAACCCAAAACTCCCACACGAAGGTTCCGGACATTAGGATCTTTATACAGCTTGAGTGTGAAATCGTTGGGGCTTGAGATCTTATTGAGGTCAACCAATAAATAGCCCTCTGATTTGGGGTTTATGGGGCCACCGCTTAAGCCATGGAACAAAAAGGAAGGGGGTGTTCGTGAAAATAGGTCTTTGGTAAAGTGGGGGTCTGAGAGCGAGTGGCGCCAAGACTTGCACACACACTGACATTGGATTAGGGTTTTGATTGGGACTTTGCAGAAGATATGCACTGTTATGTGGTCTGGCAATTGCAGAATGTAGGGTTTATTATCATGTTCTTCTTTCTCAGTGTTGGTTTTCTCCATGGCTACAGGTACAGCCATGTATGTTTGCTGCAACAGAATCACTGCATACTCTGAAATGAAGGTTCATCTTTATTAAACATTCAACATGTACCAAATCCACCATATAATGAGAGTGAAAATGGAGACTCATTTACCCAACAATTTTTTACTTTTGTTAAATCCAACAACAATGAAGAAAAAGAAACGCATTCTAAGTCAGAATTTTCATAAGAAAGCTTCAACCCACCATGAGAAAACAAAGCCATGAATCCAAACCCACCATTCTTATCAGAAAAAAGGGCTCCCAAAATGAAATACCCAGAATAAGATGCACCATAGAAAAATAAAATAAAAATGAAACCCAGAAAACAAAGACAATCTGGAAGAACTCACAGTACCTGATGTGCCGACAAATGGAGCTGAGGAACCTCTGGTGGTTGCCTTTTCTTTTTCTGCTTGAATGAAAGCTCTTTCTAGCTAGTGTAGCTTCAACGGGAAGGGAAGAGAGCGTTAAAAGATGCTGCCTACTTTAAAACATTCGTTAGCTCTAACTTGCACCGCTACGACAGTGAGGGCGCCTCCTTATACTCAAGTTGGAATCCTACTTTCATAAATTACACTCAAGGTCGAATCTCACTCCTAGAAATTAGATTAATTTTGACTAATTCAGTTGCCAATATGTTGCCCACTGTGGCGCTGAGGTGTTTGTGTTGCGAGAAAATTGAAACTTCGTGCCCATTTTGATAACGAGGCCAAACTTTGATGGTGTAAAATGTAGTTGGACCTAGAAATTAAATAGTTGTTTTATGTTCTTTTGAATTAAGGGTTTTTCCCCACCACTTATCATAGATGTAAGTTTTTGAGAAATTACGTCTATGAACGGAAATGGATTTTAAATGTTTTTCATTTTCAAAAATACTGAGAACATTTTAAAACCAGAATTGGTTGTTGTTTTAAAACAAGAATCTGTGAAGCCAGCCCCATGTCAAAATGCTTAAATATCACTTTCCAAGTTTTCAAAGTTGTCAATGCTTCTTCAAGGAAAAGAATTTTGACAGGAAACAAAAATAGCTTCTAAAATTTATTACCACACAGGTTTTCAGATAAATAAATAAATTTGAAAATAGAAGATACATTTCCAAATACTAGTTTCTTTTTCCCCAAATGCGTAAATTAATCAATATATATCTCTCCTGAATGCTTTCATAACTCAGCAACCGCCATGATCAAAGACAAGACTTTCACTTGAATTTGACTCTACAATTTGTCAAATACATCTAAATTCTCAAAAACAACATTACATTCCAGTATGGTTAGTGGGTTGCCATCACAAGATACTTTTTTTTTTTTTTTTAATGAAGAACAGCATATACATAATTTTATTACAAACAAAATAAATAAATAAATATACATTGTATACAATTACACCTAGCATACTAAACTATATACATTTTTCCTTTTGGTTGAAGGAACCTGCTAGTACAATCTACCTTCTTCCAAGCGCCTGACCGAAAATCGACCGTGGACGGAAATCATTTACCTAAGTGGGTGATGCAGAAAGTAGAAAGTCTGGTTGTAGTCTCTGCAGCAGTATCCCACAGAAGGGGCACAATGGTTTTAAGGATACTTCTAGCAAAGATGATGATGTGGACAAAGATTTGAAATTAAAAGGATAACCAGGGATTGCAAAGAGAGTCTCTGATGCCAGTTTGAAAGCTTGTCTACGACAACATATGCAAAACCATGTAGGAGTAGTAGGACAAACCACCATAGAAATGGCACACCTAACTAGTTTGTGTCCCTTGCCTCGACAGAAGGCAACTTCGGGAGATTCAAATGGAACTGATGCAGAACAATAGCTGCACTTCTCCGCTGCCAAGTATTTACTGGACTGGAGCCTGTTGTTTGAGGAGGAATACATAGCCATATTGATATAAGTATGTATCAATTAAAGCGAAAAGACAAAGTTGAAAATCTAAAAGCCACTTTACCCAATGACAAGGCAAGATAAAGGTCAAAAGCTACAGGAACATAGCATTGTCAATTATAAAAGCAGGCAAACCAAAGAGGGCAAAAGAGACATCCATGTTGAAACAACAACAAAACTCACATTTATTTGAATTTAAGAATTTCTTAAATTATTTATTGTCAGCCACAGTAGTAGGGTAAACCTTTTTGTATTTCATGCAAAATTTAGAACGAGTGTCAGAATAAGCATGTTTTTTAACCCCTCGTATGTATGTATATAAGTGCAGCATGCAAGGTTTCCAGTAAAACTCCCATTATGTCATTTGTACCAGCATTCTAAGTCCTAATTTTACAAATAATTTGCAACGATCACGCAGGTTACTCAAACTAAAATGGAGTTCTATGTTGTAAAGAAAACTCTTCCCATGGGAACCCTAATACTTTTGGAACCTTTTTGTTGATTGCTTCACTTCTATTACAATATGTTTATGGGTTAATGATTTTATTAGTCCCTAAAATTTGACCTGATTTGCATTTGAGTACCTCAATTTCCAAAATGGTTCCCGTGGTCCTTTAACTTTAGTTTCGTTTGGACAAATGGTCCTACCGTCAATTTTGTTAACTTTTTCTGTTAAATACGGGGGCAAAAGGGTATTTTTATATTAAAACCAAAAAAATCATCTCTTTAAAATAACAATAAAAGAAAATCAAATAAAAAACCAACAACAAAAAAAAAAAAAAAATCAAGTTTTGGGAGAGTAGAAATCGGGATAGAGGGGGAGGGAGAGAGTTTAACTTTAATTTTTTTGTTTTTTTAAATTTTTTATTCATATTTTAATCAATTTTGATACAAAAATACTATTTTGCGCCTGCACTTAACAGAAAAGTTAACAAAATTGACGGTAGGACCATTTGTCTTAACGAAACTAAAGTTAAAGGACCACGGGAACCATTTTGGAAATTGAGGTACTCAAATGCAAATCGGGTCTAAATTCAGGGACTAATAAAACAGTTAACCCATATGTTTATTTATACAATCATCAGACTATTCCCGCCATTTGCAAACCAAGAATTAACAACCCAACAACCTCCTAATGACCTTAACTACCAACCCATTACGAGCTGATGCTGGCACATCACGAGGAATATTACACAATTACCTGAAAAGGTAATTGTAACATATAGCCAAAGGCTAATGAACATACACAAACTGTTGAATTCCAGCAGCCAACTTCAACAGCCAGAGACGTTTAACATTAAATGAAGTACAGAGTCTTTTAAGAGTCAGATTAAGTAGGGACTCCGCTTTGTTTTTTTTAGGGTCCCGCTCCAAGGTTGACTTCTCTACGCAGAACAAATAAACACGTAATTTTCTCTACACCAAGCCTCAGAGAAGTATATTTCATGCAGTTATTTTTTATGTCAAAATGGCGAGACAGAACAACGCATGGTCCTCGACGACTAAAGCAACAGGAGTCTAATCATATCACTAAAGCAGGTAAAAGTTATGCATGACAAAGGATAAAAAATCAGGGTGTACCTCCCCTCTTGCTTTCCAACTTCGGATGCAAGAACCTTTAGCTGATCCTGCACATGATCATGATTAAGCTCAACCCACTGCTCCATTTGCGCTAGTCCAACAGGAAACCAATTTCCAGATGGAGAATTTGCAGCTGAAGCAGGCATCAGACTTATAAATGCAGAAAATGTAAATCCCACAAGCCTCTCACGGAGTTCTCTTTCACTGGCCAAAAGCAGATTAATCCACAAAGACAGCTGCTCTTCTTCAGCACCGTGTACTCCTTCCAAGTTCAGCAGTTTACTGTTTATTTCATCAGCCTTCATCTCCGATAGCATTATGCGTCTGCAGATTATATTGAGGAGGTGTAGTTGGCGAGAAGTGAATTTTGAGAAACTTCGGGAGACACACAACAAAACCTCTTCAGCAGGAAGTCCCACATGAGATCCCACATAAGAAATAGAGAGCCACTTAATCAGTACGTGTTCTACGTACTCTGATTTAGAATGGTTAAACGCCAAAAATGCTGTTACAATATCCCAAACAACAAGAGGCTTCTCTTGAGTTTCATACTGCTTTAAAGACCATAGAAAGTTAGACTCCCAATAAACCAATTCCTTCTCAGGAGTAGCTTCAGTGTCAAAATCAGGGGAATTGTTTGACAAGACATCGACTTGCTGCCCACCGATCCAAAAAAACTCAACAATGGCCTTTTGAGTCCTGAGAGCGTTACCCAACATGTAAATTGATCAAGAATTATAGACGCAAAATAAAATAATAAAAAAATAAAAATCAATAATGCAACTTTATATTTGGTTGCTTTTGTTTTTTTCTACAGGAAATTGCATAACATTCTTTTATGCATTCTTCTTCTTCCTGCAATGACTATGACTTGTACAGTTAACGTTGGATATGCATTCTTTTTGTGCTTCTTTGGTTCTTGCAGTCTGATTAATTCTCATATGTGGAAAAAAATAATATAAAAATAATAAAAATAAAAATAAAACTCACATTTTTATCTCTTTTCATTTCCTCCATTATGTTTCTATGAAAGCTATTGGGTTCTGTTTTTATATTTTCTTCCTCCCCTCCATTTATAACCAATTTGGTCAGGTGCTTTGGTTTTTTTTTTTTTAATATTTTCCTTATCCTTTTCATTCCATCTTTAGGGTTCAGTTCACTACTATATAAAATGTTTAACCACTGTTAAAATTTATGCAGGCCGCTAATCATGGATCTTATAAAGCAATCTAGTTTGCATAAAAGCTATCTCACCTTCCCTCATACATTGGATTTAATTTATCCACATCAGGATTACGAACCTGCCATTTTCAATTACAGATATTTTAGTTGACGTCTGTATCCATATTAGAATAACTACAAAGTATTAATGGATATTGGAAAAAGAACATGAATAGCACCAGTAATGAGCATGAGGTGTATTAGAAACAAAAATGAGTAAGAGATGTATTGAGTGAAAGAAAATATCAGACCCAAGCAATCACAAGATTTCCAGGGGACACTGCCAGACCGAAGCAAGAAACAAATCCATCTGGAAACTGCAACAAGATTTTAAAATTATGTTACACTAGAAGGAAAACATTATAGTAGAAAATAGAAACATTAACTAAGGAGACTTATAGGGTAAGAATGTACATCAGTTGAGCTTCTCAGACGAGGAGTATTTGAAGGAATAGATACTTCACGGAGGGAACTTCCACTTAAAATCCAACAGCGTACAACATTATCCTAGTATCATTTTAAAAGTATTGTTGCCAACTGAATAATGTATATGATATGTTCAACTGAAAGTCCAAATACTTACATACCTGGCTGCAGCTGTGCAAACATTTCCCATCAAACGCCCAAGCTAATCCTGTAACCTGGTCAGGTCCCGGACGCATGAATAGCCAGCAGTATATAATATAAGATTTTGACAAATAAAAAGAGACTTACGGCCTGGTTATGGGCGTCATATGGGCCAATTTTGTCAATTTTTTTGCTAGAGATATCACATATCCACAATTCAAAAGAGCCAGATCCTTTTCCTACTGCTAAGTGCATTTTGTGCGGAGACTTAGCAGGCACAATGACTGAAAGTACTGAAACTGGGACAAAATCCACAGTTGCAACCTATTTAGAAGTTCAAAAATAAAAGCACATTTAATAATATAATAAAATAACACGCAAAGTGATTAAAAAAGACAAGAAAAATAAAGATCCACCTCCTTTAATAGGGAAAAGGAAGTGTGAGTGGGTTCTGATGAGTTCAGTAATATTTCATTATATGCCAGCCAGATCCTCACACTGAAAAGATAAGGAGGTGCAAAATGAGTACAGAAAAACATAGAAAACAAAATAACAAAACACAAAACAAGAAGCCCACAATCTAATCTTGAACAGATAAAAATAAATAAATTAACTTTTATGTGTACCCATCAGATATCAGATCAATCCTGGACACAATTTTTGCATATAAGTCACGCAGGAGAACTACTGCTAGTATGTTGAAACAAAATCAACTTGATAAAAAATGACACTATAAAGGCAAGTAGTATTTTGCTTAACACCATTCAAAGAACCTTGTTTCTGTATTACAGAAAACACTCTTCTCTAGATAGACAGAGAAAATTTCATATAAGAGCTACAAGAATGAAACTTATTATGATGCCCGCATACCTAACTCACCTCCCATCAGAACTCGCTGTAGCCAACAAAACTTGAGGACTTGAAGAATCATAATCAAGCAAAGCCCAACTAATTGCTGTGATCCATGAATTGTGTGCCTGAAAGATCCCAATGAGCACCACAGAAGCCAGAACCCTGCTTTGATCAACAGAATAGCACTCTGGCACAGGCATTCTCCATAATGAAACTTCCCCAGACTTCCCTCCAACTGCAAGTAAAGAGATTGCTGCACCATCTTGAGGAACTGAAGAGATTTTGGGTACTGACTGCAGAATCGGTGACCAGGAAACTACAAGTGATGATAGCATTGCACTGCGAGAAGCATATTGATCCGCAGTTATAGAAGGGACTGTGCAATTTTCTGGCATCTTCCTGAAAGATTTTACTTTAGATTTTGAAGCACGGACATTCTGATTTGAATTCTTTTCTTTCAACGGGTCAGAATCAATCTCAAGCTCTATTTCATGCTCCTAATATGAGTAGAGTCAGAAAGACTGTCAGTCAGGGCTCAGGGCATAAATCAAGTGAACTGCCACTTGATAGATGAGAGGACTTACATTTCCATAGCACGGCTTCAATGAAAAAGCTGGTACCTCCCCGAAATTAATACTCACAAGATAATCATAAAGCTTGGTCGATATATCCTCAACCTAAGCAATAAGCATAATCAGTTTAGTAATATTAATTACTGCATTTTTACAACATCAACCAGTGCTTTAAACTGTGGATATTATATACCTCTATCCATTCAGCACAAAAATCACAAAATGGCGGACGGTAGAGCTTGACGAATCCTTGCCTGGTGCATACAGCCAGCAAGCAGCCTGCATTTGGAGCAAGCCCAACTGGGGACCATGAAATCGATCGGACACAAGGTTCATCCCGTGATAAAACGGTGGGCAGCATGCAACCAGATAATAAATCTGCAAAAATAGAAAAGATTTTTTTAGAAAAAAGAAGATAATATTCCAATAACAACCCAGTTACACTGTGGTTGAAAACTTGAGATTCAGATTGTTAACAATGGAAATGGAAATAGATATTTTATTTGAAAATATCAAATTATGATATTCCAAAATAACCCAATCACAAATTATGATATCATAATTGAGATATACCAAACTATGGTGCATGTACCTTGTCTATCAATGAAACCAATTGAAAAGGGTTGCCTTTTTTGGATGGTTATGAGGCCTCTCGGTCCAAATGGCAGTTTAGCCGGGTTCTGAGAATTCAGGAAAACACTCAAACAGGGAAGCGTAGCATATCAATAATGAAACCAAATTGTTTATGTTGTGAAATTACAACAACAACAACAACAGAAAAAAGGCAACAACAAAAAAAAATTTAAAAGGCAAAAAAAAAATTTAAAAGTGAAGGCAAGTGAAGTGAAAGCAGTGAAGAATAGAGTACCAGAATGGTTACGAGGTGGCCGGAAGCAACGGCGATGAGGTTCTCGTCCGACCAAGCAATGGCGTTGGGGAAGGAGGGAGAATCGACGAGCACAGCGGCCTGGAAACGCGACGCTGCGTTTTGGGTTTCGATTTGGGAATTGGAGGGAAAGTAAGACATGCCGGTTGGTTTGGGATCGAATCTCAAATTTGGGTTTAATTCTTGAAGAGATGACAGAACCCTAGTTCGAGTCTCAAAGGGAACTGAGATTTATTTCTTCTTTTTTCTGTTGTTTTGGTGGGCATGAGATCTATCAGCTTCACCCTAGTAAACGACAAATCCAACACCCTACAAGGCAACAAACTACATGTTGCTTACCATATCACAGTTCAGATAGGCCTCAAACTAGAGCATGACCTGTTCGGGCCTAATTTCCGCACGTCAGCCCATCTGAATAGTAGGCATTATCAATGACAAAGGTTTGGGTCTTATTTTACCAAAGTTGGAAATCAGCCCAGGATGTTTTGAGGCCCAGACCATTTCAAACTAATTGCAAAAATATTTTTCGCAGGTTAAGGGTTAATTGCCATTTATGGTAATTTAATCTGAAAGAAACCAAATTTAATTAGTTTGATTAATACCCAGCTTCTAGATTTTTTTTCTCAAGGGCTCAAAGTTTGATCACCACCGTTGATCACTAAATTCAAAGTTCAAATCAGCAAATAAGGGGGAGGATCTTTCTCTCTATGATGCCCACGTGATCCCAGCAACAAGACATCTACAAAAGAAGGAGCATAGGACGTGCTGGGGAGTTGATAGAAAGGTTAAATCGGAAAACCACTCCCCATAACTATTGAATGCCAAAAAAGAGGGCCAAGCTTCCTTCCTATTTCTCGTGAAGGTTTTTCGTCAGTGCAAGTTGGGTTTACAAGAGATAGACAAGAAATAAGAGAGTTGGTTGTTAGAATGTCAAAACTGATCATCATGAGAACTGACTCTTGATGGGGGCTTTTCTTATCAGATTAACCACTACCTTTTTTTTTCGTTGGATCAGAGAATCCTCCTAACAATATGTCCTCTAGATATTAAGGAATAATCACTCATGCAAATTTCCTATAAATATAGAAGGATGTGAACATGATAGATGACAGCAAAAAATCCAATCAAAACTAAACTCTCAGTCATGCTGACAAAATCATGCAAGATCATATGATCTCAAAAGTTTTCAGACCCTAAAACAATCAAGCCATTTGGTTTGAAAAGCCATCCAGCTCCTAAAACAAAATTTTAGCCGTAGAAGGATCAAATTGTATCCGAGGAACAGGGGGATACAAAAAAGTAAGGTAGGCAGAACTCAGACTTCTGACTTCAGCTCAGCTCAAAGAGGCAGTTCATAAAGGAGATGAGATTTCTCTCTTTATAAATTTGGTTCAGCACAGGCAAATCAAGCAGAATTCAGGGTTTTCATAATATGAAAACCTCAACAAATTTACAGAGATGCCTTGATGTCTCAAAATCACCATAATAGCTCTCAGGTGATCCACAACTAAGCAAAACAGGTACTGAAGTGCAATTCTAGATCAACAGTCGTCAATCAAGTCACTTCCATTTTTCAATCCAGACTGAAGAAATTTTAGATTCTGCCTATTCGACAAGCCTCTCCATGGCTAAAATTGATTAAAGCTCTGCTAATCTCAACATTGGTATCAATT
Organism: Prunus persica; assembly: GCF_000346465.2. Taxonomy (NCBI): domain Eukaryota; kingdom Viridiplantae; phylum Streptophyta; class Magnoliopsida; order Rosales; family Rosaceae; genus Prunus; species Prunus persica. The sequence continues at coordinate 14,017,792 of NC_034009.1, forward strand.
TCCAGCTGATCCTCATTAGTTGAAGGTGTTGACGTGCCATTCCAGCAAAGAAATATCTAATCCAACATGAATCACAGACAACAATCCAAGCAAAAATCGAAGTACAATGTTTTGTTGTCCTTCTGGACTTGGCAGTCTTTCTTTTGTTTAATTGTGTAATAAACAGTTTCATTTTGAACTATTTTATTTTATTTTTCAACACTTATTCTGGCTAGACTTGCTAGTTTTATTGTGGAAAATTATAAAGTCCTCACCTGTCTTAGGCAAGAAAAGAACTTACTTGGGAGATATTCCTCACCCAAATTCACAATCATTTTTTCAAAGTCAGTAGTTTATGGCACAAGTTATTTTATTTCATAGTTTGTTAAAGTTTTAATCGTTAATGGTGGCACACTCACACACAAAGAAAGTTGACTTGTTGACCACCAATAGTTTCGAAGTCAATGGGGAACTTTACCCTACAACAACAGGAACTACATCAAAACGAGTGAACACGACCAAACCAAGTCGATTCGGTTTGGCTACTTCCTTTCAAAAGAAATTAAAATAAATTAAGTAGACAATTTTGTACTGTCAATTAAATAATAGTTGAGAAACTTCATTTTTATTTTTTAAGAGCTTTCCTATTGAGAGGGCCCATAATATATTAAACTCACACACTCAAATTCAAGACTTAGCCTGTAAGAGCAATTGCTTCAAACCACTATAATAGTGGGTCCTTTGTAGTTGAGAAACTTCTTAACCTTGAAGATAGACATATAACATCAAATTGGAATGGCTTATAGATTTTAATTTTTTGCATTAAATGGTTCGTATGAATGTGTGGAATGAAACATAATAGTAAATGGTGATAGCCAATAAGAAGATACCATGTGTTAAAAAAAGAACTAATATATAACTTTATCCTCAAGTAGGATTTGGGCCCTCCAATACTCATATGCCTGACTACACAAATGGGCTTGAAAACTGCCGAAGAGGATTTCCGCTGTAGAAGCAAAAATGAACAAGCTCTCATAAAGAAAATAGACATGAAAATTAAAAGGGCGATGCTAGGGAGACCAACTTTATATACCAACTTGTGTACCAACTCTCTAATAGAGGTGGAGCCCACCAATACAATGGGTCCCACACTCTATTAGAGAGTTGGTACACAAGTTGGTATATAAAGTTGGTCTCCCTAGCATTTTCCAAATTTAAAATCATGTTGCAGGACCGAGAGAACAGAATATTTGAAATTGCTGGTAAGGTCAGTGCATTACATACCACAGCTACAATCACAAAATCGAATCCCTACTAGAGTAAATTCATCATATGTAAGTTTTGCATTAGACTAATATTCTTGTCGAAAACGCCATTGCCTGCTCTTTGCATTATCCTATTGCTTGGTAGGATCAGTAGAGATATCAAATCCAGGAGGGATGAAAACAACATCGTCCCACGTTGATGTAGAACCTTCCTGCAATATTTCATTGTTACTTTGGCTATACAAGTCAAAACTGACACTCAGTAATTGCCTAGAAGATAGAGGAAACCAAATGAAAGTTTACAATAATCGAGAAATAAGCAATGGAATTGTACAATGTTGTTCTTCCATCCTTGTGGAAAAATCTTTAGGTCAATAATTTATTAACAATAAATAATTTTTTTTAGAAAAAAAAAGTGCCTACCTTCATCCCCTTTATTACTTCTTCAAGAACAGCAACCTACAGTATAAAATCAAAATAAGTAAACAGAGAGAAATTTTCTGCTGCATAGTCTAACAATCCTCGAAACCCATACCTGAACATCCCCAGGTCTGAAGGCAGGATTTAATTGATTCTGCTCGCGAGAAGCTCTTGATAGTGAACTTTCCAAGTCCTCCTAGAAGATTAGCAAGGATAAGCAATATTGCAATTTGCATGCCAAGACAGGCTAGAATAATGCATATCGCAAGGTTAATATTTTAACTAACCTTCCTGAAAAACACTGGACGATAGCTCTTGCTTTGGCTTCTAAGAATCAAGCTCCTTGACTAACAAAATGTTTAAACAGTTCCACAATTAGTATGGGAAATTTATGCAAGAAGTTTGTAATGAAAGAAATGTCCAAAAAATCTTTAAGCCAGACAAAACTCCAGCAAGCCAGGTTGACTGGAGCAGAAATGACATAAGCTGCCACAAAAACTAATGCAGCTAGGTGTCTATTGTGGACAATAATAAGAATTGAATGACAAACCTTCTCCTAGTATGGTCCACAGAAGAAACTTAAGAGCTAATACCTGATGCTTTCTCTTTATTTTTCTTATACTTCCATGTATCCAAAGGAATGTACATTGTTTTCTACATTTTCAACTTTAGTTCCCTCTAATGAAAAGAAACAAAATTTTCAAAAAATTTAAACCAAATTCTCCAAGACCCAAAAGTAGGAATCTTTTGGCCAATGAAAAGGATAAACAAAAAGGACTGCTCTTTTGATTGAGAACAAACCAATTCTTGCAAGTAGAAAACCTTATTACACTCTCTGCAAGATCCAAAGGAGAGAGATAACACAGTCTATCCGGCTCTTGGGCAATGAAAAAGGAGAAACTGAATATGCATTTTTATCTTGTCTCTGACCGGTTTTGTTATTTTCTCAGCCAAACTTCAAAACACACCCAAATGATACTAAACCTAAGAAACCAAACTTTCAAAGCTCTTTGCAAAACCACCTCAACCTCAACACTTCTCCTATTTCACCCCCCAACAACAAATGATTTCTCACAAACTCTACTCTTTTACAATATCAACTTACCTGAAATTAGTTTGATGTCAATCTGCATATTCCCCTAGATTAAACCAGAATGAGACTGATAGTACAACAAAAAATTTCATTGGATGCTTCAACTGGATATTGCGACACTACAATCTGGTTCTTAAGTTGATTTTAGGTTGAAATTATCATGCTTTAAGGCTTTTCATTCATTATTGGGCATTTATTTTAAACATGGTCACTACATGCTCAGTTTCATTTGGGTTCATACAAAATGAATGACGGATAAAATTACACTGCAACAAGTGATATCTTTTAAACTGCATGGTGGCAAAGTGATTATATGGTTGTGAACACACATGCCTAAACTCAAACTGCTTGATATTTCATTTTCAAAAACCACAAACGGTTGGCTACAATTGATCTTATTTATAGACTGTTTAAGACGAGGTTTATAATGTAACTAGTAATTCAATAACTGACTTCAAACCCAAGAAAGACATCTCAAACTCTTAGAACTCCTAGAAATTTCTACTCCCAATATAATTAGTAAATATAAATTGATGCTAAGGAATTTTGTTCCAGAACCACCCTTGCAAACAAAATCTCTAAAACTTATAACCTTATGACTCATTTGGAAAACTAATTTATTCTGACTGCCTAGGACAGAATCTATGAAATCCTAAGAGCTATCATCACATGAGGCCTTATGTACAAAAATCCTGAAGTGAATAAAACTAGAATTACAGAGAAGCAGCAGCTACATTAACCACCATGATGAAGAAACAATAGGTTATGACATAAGCTAGCATTCAGCGACCTTTCTGTATGCACTTTTTTTGTTAAAAAACTTTAAAAGAGACCAGTAGTCAACTGTCATCTTATTGAGAAAAGTTGAGCACTTTAATGCATGTAAAATCATAATTGGATTTCTTATATTCTCACGTGGAGAATGTGTGATCAAATTAGTTTAGACACACAGATGAATCTCCTACAAAAAGGGAACAACGTGGGAGAAAACTGCAGGCCTCACAACTCTGCAGTATATGACTAATTCAAATTGAGAAAATCCAAGAGAAGAACCTGGAAAACTGGCACCCCGGGAAAGCCATCATCATCAGAAGTTCCAACCTTTTCCTTCTCCTACAAAAAGGGAACACAAAATAATCATTGTTAATATAAAACTTGCATATGACAAGCGATGAATAAGTAAGACATCATACACAGTCCACAGACTCTGTGCGCTCAGAGGACGAGGAGGAAGGGGGACTGCGTGGGGGCCACAAGGGGGAAGGGGAGGAGGGTAAGAGAGAGAGACATCATTTTCTGGCTGAAAAAGAGTACCATAAAAGTATTGAGCTTATTTCTTTAAGAAACCAATACCATAAAAGTATTGAGCTTATTTCTTTAAGAAACCAAGTTTGAATCCCAACTTTTTTGGCAAATTTCTCAAAACCAATGCCAGTCACACCCTACTAATAAACTGAAGCCGATTAACAAGTGTATGTTAATCACGTTATCTGTTGGGATACACTAACACAGTGCTTGGTTTCTAAACCTGTATTTTGAAAAGGATGAGAATGCTGAAGTTCAAATACATACAGTTCCGTGACAGCCTGTTAAGAAACTAACACTGTTAAGGCATCCTGGCCTATCCTGTATCGAGTCAAATGTGATATAGATAAATCATTGGGTAGCAGACTACACTTATTTTTTTCTTGGTGTTCCTGGACGAATTTGTTATGGTTATGTTCACATAAGCAAAACTTCGCTTTCAGTGTCTTGAAAAAATTCAATTCCGAAAAATAACAAGTCTATATAATTATTGTTCCAATGCCAACAACTTACGGACCTTAAGCGCGTTCTTGACTTGAGAATACTCAGGAATCAACCTGAAGGCTACCCCATCAACCTTGAGCTGAAAAACCTGCAAACCAAAACCCATTAATCTCCACCAATCCTTAAGCTTTCCCATTCACAAGCAAAGGGTGCCAAAATAAATAAACAAAATCTCTTCAAGTTATTCACATTCCCACCTTATTTAAAGCCACGGCCACCACTTTAGACCCGCTTCGCATTCCGGGGTCCATAATTCTGATATGCTCAAGAAGTGCCTCTGCATCCTCTTTCTTGAAACAAAACAATCCAAGAGACTTTCCACTTGAAGCACCCGAAACCAACACGAATTCCTCAGCGGCATTACTGAGAGCATAAACAGGCACTCCAGCAAGCCGCTCTTCGATTGCCTCGGTAGACATGGCGGCTTTTGACCCATTACCAGGAGAATTGGTGGTCTGGGTTTTGTTATTTACCGCAATTCGGGCCCAAACTGGGGTTTTCCCAGAAGAATGTTTGGGAACAGAGCTTGACAACCCAGTATTGAATGCATGCTTTGCTTGGTTTTGGAGGTTGGCGAAGGTGGACTCGAGTTGGGTTTTGAGGGAAGAGGGGTTGGGGTTGAAGACAGGAAAGTGAGAGAGGTGGTGCAGGAAACCAGAGCAATGATTTTGGATGTTGGTGAAGGCTTGTTGGAGGCTGAGTTCGAGGGGATTGTGTTTGGGTGGTGAGGAAATTTTTGCGTTTTTGGAGTTCCCCAAGTTCATTTTCTCCAGAAAATCAATTCACAGAACAGAAAAACTCGATGAGTGAGCAGGCTTGAAGAGCGAGTGAAGGGAAACACGAGGGTTTATTCAAGAAGGGGTTTTGGATTGTTATTTTTCTTTTCTTTTTTTCTTTTTTTTTTCGGTCATTCTTTATTCTTTAATAAAGTATATTTATTTAAGAAAATTTTTTAGTAGGGGTTAATTTCTTCAAATTTTTTTTTTCAAATAGTAAGGCTTAATTTCAATATAACTCAGAAGAAAAAAAATTATTTCAGTTTAACTGCATCTTAGGCCCCGTTTGTTTATGTTTTGAGAGCCCATTTTCATTTGGCTTAAATGTTGAAATGGTCCCTGTGTTTTATCTTATCGGCCAATTTAGTCCTTGTGTTATTAATTTGGCCAATTTAGTACCTGTGTTTGTATCTGTTAACAAATTTGATCCTTTTAGTCAAAATTATGTTAAAACCTTAAAAAAGAACATTTAAAATTAATTTAAAATTTTGTAATTAATTGTAAAGATTTAAACTCAAATAATAATAATGCTAAAATGATTAAAACTCACACAACCTCAACCTCCAATGGTCTCGATTCTCGTAGGAAAAAAAAAAAGAAGGGTTCTTAGTAGAATTGATGCTTACTCTTTTCTTGCTGCAAATTTTCTTCTATCTTCTGTTTAAGATTTTCTCATACTCTACCCTTCATCTCTCTCTCCTCTCCGATCCATGGGTCTGGATGTCATCGACTTTTGCTACAGCCAGGATGATCAATTGGCGGTAGAGCCGTCAAGCTTACGGTGACTGGCTATGATGATCTTCATGATTTGTCAGAGAGAGAGAGAGAGAGAGAGAGAGTTGTTGTAGTTTAGGTGGGGTTGGAATGGTGGTGAGGGTGGCTATGGTTTTGGGGTTGGAGTGGTGGTGGTGATGGTGGCTGGGTTTGGGAGGTGGTTGAGGTGTGTGCGCGAATTGGGGAAGGTGAAATTTAAAAGGAATATATTCCATTTTCAATTTGAATTAAAAATTTTATCATCAATTACATTTTTTAAAAAATTAATTTTATATTTTTAAAGGAATGGACCACATTGACTAACATATACAAACACAAGGACCAAATTGGCCAAATTGATAACACGGGGACTAAATTGGCCTATGAGATAAAACACAAGGACCATTTTAACATTTAAGCCTTTTCATTTTAAGAGAATAAAAATAGACAGAAAACCTGTTCGATGGGCAAAAACAGAAAACACAAAGAATATTTTATGAAAACAAAAACAATTTCATGTTTACTTGTAGAAAACAGAAAAAAGCTGTTTTCATTCTCACAGCAAACAACACTGAAAACACGTTGCTTTTCTCCCCATCAGACCAAAACCACAGTCAAACACTGCCAACATAGAATCACACGCAGAGCTTGAACCACCAACATCACCCCAATCAAAATCACCACTGCCCCATCCAACTAGATTGTCACCGCCACTCAATCGAACTGAACAAAATCTTTACGCAATTGAATTGAACCACCATTATTGAACAACTAATTGCCGAACCAATTTTCAATCCAAGAAAAGGAAAGGGAGCTAGGAAGCTATTGGAAGGTGAGGTTGCAGTGAGAGAGAGATAGAGAGAGGGTGCAGCCGCATGAAGAGAAAGTGGAAAAGAAGGGGGTTGGCCTGGTTCTTCAATTGGGGAGAGAGAGAGAGAGAGAGAGAGAGAGAGGAATGATAGAATTGGGGTGGGTTTACAGAGAGTGAAAGCGAAGGTCAGGTTGAGGTTTCAATTTTTTTTTAAAAGATAATTTTAGTTTTATACTATAGAATTTTTTTCTATTTTTTTTCTATTTTTTAAATGATATTCTTTAAGATGCTTAAAAAATATTTTTTAAAAATAATATACATACTTTTTTTTTAAACTCACATATTGATTACATAATGTTGTATTAAAAAATAATAATGCATTTTAATTAAAGTTACATATATCTTCACTGTTTTTGTCATTTTCACATATTACTGCCACACCTGTTTTTACTGTTTTTGTTCTCTGAAAACAGTTTTCAACTAAGCTACCAGATGCGTTTTTGTTCTCTGAAAATGCGTTTCCATTTTCTTGTTTTCATTCTATGAAAACATTCTCTGAAAATGCTCTCTGAAAACATTACCAGACGGGCCCTTAGTATTTTGTTTTCAAATTTTAGTATTTAACCCAACCTTGGGTAGCACTTGCATTTGTATTTGCTCTATAGGTTGTCAGTTTGATTCTGCACGGGATCAAACCAAGATTTAGTGCCTGTTTGACATTGCTTATTTGGGGTGATAAGTGATTTTTTTAAAATTTTGAGAAGCCCAACCCGTTGGTAAACTGTGAGAAAATCACTTATTGTTAAAAATTGTTGTGAAAGAAAACTATAAGGGAAAGTAACTAATGAGGTGCTTTCATTTTCTGATTATGCAGGAATCAGTTTCAAAGAGGTGCTGAGTTTAATGATTATGTGGCAATCATTTTATGATTATGCGTAAAATCAATACCAACAACACTTTTAACAAAAAATTTACCAAACACCAAACTGCTTTATCTCACAACGATTATTTTCACAGCACAACAATATCAAACTGGCCCTTAAGTGAGGGACTATGGCGATGGGTTGCTGTATTAGTCTTCCTGGAGTTTAGACCACACGGGTGAGTCCAATGGGCCCTATTGTGGGGTGGTTCTGTTAGACAAACATTCTATGCAAGTTTGAATTCAAAGTCTTTATCTGTTTTGGATGAGAAGTCCTAGCTTGCCTAGACTTAATTTAATTGTTTTGTGATATGATTATCTTTTTTATTTTCAAATGTATAGATTGATTCCCATGTAAATGGATTTTCATGTAATCGTTTGTAACTATTAACCTTGAAATATCAATATAATTACAGCTGCACCATTATGTTGATGGTATGCAAAGCTCACCACTCTTCTCTTGAGCATACTATTGTTTTACATGGTATCAGGCCTTTAGTCTCATGACTTGATCCATAATTTCAATTTTTTTGTTTCTTTCTAAACTCTCAATTGTCTTCCATGACTAATCCCACTTCCAACACTGATGGAGATAACCCCTCTCCTGCTCCCACCGTACTTCCATCTCCTATTGTGACCTCCATGCCCGTTGTCATCAACATCAAATTAGATCGATCTAACTATCCACTCTGGCTACCACAGATCGTTCCCATCCTGAGAAGTCAAAACCTCATGGAGTTTGACGACGGTACCTGTGTCTGTCCATCACCCACTCTTACTGGAGGCACTGCGGCCAAAACTGCATACTCTACCTGGATTCAACAGGATCAACTGATCCTTAGTTGGATCAATAGTTCCCTTACACCATCCGTGTTGTCTACTCTATCTAGAAATCAGAATGCTCACACATCCTGGCAAGCCTTAGAGAGTAGATATGCCTCCACGTCCCAGAACAGGATTTTGCATTTGCGAAATGAAATATTCAGAACCATGAAGGGTGATTTGTCTATCAATGACTACCTCGATCAAATGAATGCCAGTGCCGACAACCTGGCTCTTGCTGGAAAGCCAGTCAATGATGATGAACTTGTTCAGATTATTATGAACAGCCTTGGTCCAACTTATGATATGATTGTCAGTGCAGTTCAAACTCATGATACACCTATCACTTATGATACTCTTGAAGCTCTTCTCTTGACGGCTAAACGTCAGATGGTGGAGCAAGTTGTTCCGATGCCGAAGAATGGACCATCGGCTTTTGTTGCTACTTGTGGACACGGTGGTTTCCATCCTCGAAACTTTGGACGTGGTGCTGTTTTGCCCACTCGTGAAGGCTTTCCAAACCAGCGAGGAGGTTCTTCTCGTGGTACTTTGTCAACTCAGCATACTACCAATTTTGGGGAGTCTTCAGCATCGGCTACTCCAAGAATTGTTTGCTAGATATGTGGCAAGTCTGGCCATCCAACTGTCGATTGTTTCAAGCGTATGAATTTGGCTTACGAAGGAAGAATTCCAGCCAAACGTCTCATTGCCATGGCCTCATCTCCCACCACCATCTCTGGCCAATCCAATGGAACTTGGCTTCTAGACACTGGTGCAAATGCACATATTACTTCGAAATTGCAAAACATTATCAATCCCAAGGAGTATACTGGTAATGAACAGGTTGGCGGTGTAGGTAATACTGGTTTGCATATTTCTCATTTTGGTTTTTCCACTATTAACACTGATTCTTGCAAGTCTTCTGTTAATGACATCCTACATTGTCCATCAGCTTCTACCAATTTAATCTCTGTCCATAGATTTACCTCAGACAACCATTGTTATATTCTAATTTTTCCTAATTGCTTTGTTGTAAAGGACCTCAAGACTCGGAAGATGCTTTTTCAAGGGAGATGTGAGAATGGATTATATCCATTTAATCTTGTAGTGGACTCTCCAATAAATCCTTTTCAGCTTTCATAGGCACTCGAGTTTCTACAAAGAAGTGACACTATCATCTTGGCCATCCAGCTAGCCGTTGTTAGGTATTTAATTTCCAATAAACAAGTACCACTTAGTGGTACCTTTGATGTAAGCTTTTGTCAGTCCTATCCATTAAGCAAAAGTACAAAATTGTCATTTAGTTTGTCTAGATCCATTTCAAATTCTCCACTAGAACTTGTCCACTCTGATGTTTGGAGCTTTCCAATAAATTCAGTCTAAGGTTACTGCTACTATCTCTTGTTTGTTGATGACTTTTCAAGATACTCTTGGATCTTTCCCATGAAACACAAACATGAAGTTTTTGATCTTTTTATCCGTTTTAAGAAATATGTTGACAAAATGTTAATGTTCATCCGTTTCGATTTTAATCATACGATGGTAGGGTAAAGTTCCTAATTAGCTTGACAACCATTGATGGTCAACAAGTCAACTTTCTTTTGTGCGTGAGCGTGCTACTGCTAGCAGTTGAAAACCCTAGCAGACTTATAAAAAATAGATAACTTACGCCCCAAGTTACTAATTCTTAAACAAGCAATTGTGAATTTGGGTGAGGAATATCTCCCAAGTAAGTTCTTTTCTTGCCTCAGACTGATGAGGACTTTCACAATTTTTCACAGTGCAAACCTTGTAGCTCTGGCCAAAATAAATGAAAAGAAAACATACTGTTTTTAAGCAGAATTGCCTATTACAGGACTCAAAAGAGAAATGCCAACTCCAAAAAGGACAACAGGACGTTGGACTTCGATTTCTGTCTGGATATCTGCCTCTGAACTGGGCTGGATTGGATGTGTCTATGCTGGATTGGATCGTCAACACCTTCAACTGATGAGTTTCAGCTGGAAATCAATACCAACGTTTGAGTTTGGCAGAGCTCAATCTATTTCGAGCCATGGAAGGCTTGTTGAATGGGCAGAATTGAGGCCTCTTTAGTCTGAAGAGGACAAAAGTGGCTGGATTGATGGTCACTGAGCTAAAGCTGCGCTATGGTATGTTCTGCTTGACCAAGGCTTTCTATAAATTTGTTGAAGTTTTCATACTTGTATAAACCCGGACTCTACTTGACTTAGCTTTGTGTTGAACCAAATTTGTAACCAGAGAAATCTCGCTTTGTAAAACTATTTCTCTGAACTGAACTGAAATAAGAGTTTTGAATTCTAGCTGATTTGTTTCTTGTGGATCAAAGAGCTTTTGGTTGCTTCAGTGTCTGAAGGTTTCTTGAAATCAATTGATCCTTTTGATTTTGTTAGTATGACTTTGAGAGTTTTTGTCTTGATTGATTTTTTGGCTGTCTTTCGATCTGTTTCACCTCCTCTCATATTTATAGGAAATGCTGGAGTGGGATTTAATAATCTTTAATAATGGGCGGCAGTTCTTTCAAAAGATCTTTCTTTTTAAATGCCACAAAAAGGGAAGTTTATTATTTTGGCAAAAAAGAACCATCAACAATTAGTCTTTGTGGTGGTATTTTCCTTGCTTTTTCCTGAAAGAAAACCAACTCCTTTTGTTCTCTGTTTGTTCCTTGTAAAGAGAAAAAAACACAATCTGTCATGATGATTGTTTGGGCCTAAAGTCAGCACGCCAAGTTCAAAAGACAAAAGCCCATTACCTGCCCAGCCCAAAAAGCTTGAGGATAACAAAATTAAAATCAAAACAGATTGGCCTTCACCCCAGGACGTCAAAAACGAAGCCCACAGCCCAAGAAAGACCAAACTCTCATTTGGGCTTCAAAGATCAGCCCGTAATTTTTGTTGGGTTCAAACCCAAGGGATCAAAAACACACCCACGTGATTGCCTCAACTTTGAATAGTCAGCAATTCCAACTAAGTTTAAAATATGAGAGGGACATCTCTGAAACACTGCCAACAGAAGATCAAAAACCCATCTATGTTCAAGATTGTGCTCCAAATCAATACACCATCTTCCGAAGAATTCACGGATCACGCTTTCTAATTAGAACGGAAAACAGGGAACTGTTCAGAAAATACAGAAGAAAAGGGCCAACCGCCATAAAAAGCCCACACAGACGGTGGCGCTGGTTGAATTAGAAAGCTGCCACCCAGGAAACCAGGGAAGGGACTGCTTTAGGAGGTGACTGCTCGGAGCCTATCTGCCATGATTGATAAGAATCTTTACTTTACATTATAAGAGATCTTTTTGCCACCCATTATTTAGGATTAAAATCACCTCCCCAAGAGGGTCTCTTATAAAAACGAAAGTAGGCAAGGAAACAAGGGACACTCAATTCATCAATCAATCAAAAACACCAACAACCAGAAAAACAACCAAAAGTTCACTTGGATTCCAAGAGAAACCAGCTTTAGATCAGAAATCCAAAATTCAGACTTAGAAAATAAAGTCTTCTAAGACGAGATTTCTCTCGTTACAAATTTGGTTCAGCAAAAACCAAGGCCAGTAGAGTTTGAGTTTTCACAAATATGAAAACCTCAACAAATTTTACAGTACAATTCCAGCTTATCAAGTCCTCAAGTCTAGCCACTCCTGCCCCTTCAGACTGAAGAATCCGCAGTTCTGCCCGCTCAAAAGCCTCCCAAGGCTTGAAGTAGATTAAAGCTCTGCCAAAATTGAACTTTGGTATCGATTTACAGCTGAAACTAAGTAATTGAAGTTTTTGATAGCTCAGTCCAGCACAGACACACTCAGTCCAGCCTGGATCAGAAGTTTCTACCCAGGCAGAAGTGGGATTCCAGCCATCTTTTTGTCTTTCTAAAGTTAATTTCTACCTTCTTAATTTTGTAAAAGGCAGTTCTGCCTAAAACAGTCCACTTTATTATTTTCTATGCTGGCCAGAACTACCACTTTTATACTGAGATAAATTATGAAAGTCCTCACCAGTCTGAGGCAAGAAAAGAACTTACTTGGGAGATATTCCTCACCCAAATTCACAATCATTTGTTTTAGAAGTCAGTAACTTGGGGCGCAAGTTATCCACTCTAAAAGAAGTCTGCTAGAATTTACATTGCTAGCAGTGGCACGCTCACGCACCAAAGAAAGCTGACTTGTCGACCAAACAAATGGTCTCCAAGCCAGTGGGGAACTTCGCCCTTCCACCTCAGGAGTAGACACGAAAACGGGTGAACATTTTGGCACGCCCAGTGGGACTTCTCAGTATACATACTCCGACAGAATCATTCACAGATTTACAAATACCGGACGATCGTGTCAGAACCCACACCAGATATGGAGAAAAACAAGATGGTTCTCAGGGAAGGCCTCGAGTCAGAAGAAAGCGATGCTAGGCAATCTGCCCATGGCAGTACAGGAAGTAGACGTTCCAGGACTGGCTCCAAAAGGATGAATCAAATACAGGAGTCAGTACTCCGACAAGAAATCACAGTACAAAGGAGCCAGGACACTCTCAATAACATGACAGCCATGATGCAATGGCAGGGCAACAGACAGTTCCGGAAGGACCGAGAATCCGCCATGGCCAGAATCCCAAACCCGGATCCTGTAATCTAACAGTTAGATTTCTCTTTTGGCCCTCCGCCGGGACTAGTATGGCCGGGACTAGCATGGCCATACCAGGAAAACCCCATAGTTGCACAGATGGCTGGAGTGCCAGACCGCAGAGAAATTCAGGCTGGTCCGAGGGAAGGAGCCCTTCCTAATCAAGAACACGAAGCCCCAGTCCAACCAGATGACCTTGCACTAGCTCAGAACCAGCCAGAACCTCAGCCCATTCCACCTCAGGTGGCCCCACATGATCAACCTTTGGCGCTTCTGCTTGAACCACCAGCAGTGTTGCCATATAGACCCAGAAGGATGGACCCTAATCCATTCCCTCCACCTGCAAGAGGGAGAAGAGGCAGAGGAGGGAATAACCTTTTTGCTAATCATGACAGGAATAGGCCGGGGGTAAACTGGAGGAATCACCCAGAAGTCGAAGAGCAGGAAGAGCGCAGGGAGAAAGCTCCACCCAGACCATACAGAGCAGAGCCTAGGATTGATTACGTCCAGCCAGAACAGGGACAAAATCTTCCCCCCGTCAATGCTTTGAATGACATAAGAGCATTGCAAAGAATGATCAGAGAAATCATGGAGCCCGAGGCTAGAAGAGGGGAAAGACCTACTTACAGAAAGCCATACCCAGCCTATATCGATCAAATACCGCTGTCTCCAGGTTTCAAAGTACCAAACTTCACTTTGTTCAATGGGGAAGACCCCCATGCTTCCTCAGTTGAGCATATAGGCAGGTTCTCCGTCCAATGCATAGCTATTGAGAACAACCATCTGTTGAAATTAAGGCTTTTCGGCAATTCTCTCTCTGGACAAGCTTTTACCTGGTACACCAGCCTGCCAGCTAACTCTGTTCAAACATGGGAACAGATGGAAAGCGTCTTCCATGACTACTATTACAGGATTTAGCCAGAAGTCACCATCAGTGATCTAGCTGCCCTCAAGGAGAGTGAAGATGAGCCGGCCCAAGATTTCATAACCAGGTTCAGAAAGCTCAAAATGAAGTGCCGAATCCCTATGGAAGAAAGACACTTCATCCAGATGGCCCAAGCTGCCCTTAAATCTCTCTCAGGAAAAGGTTCGACGGAACGTTGTTCGGAGACCTGGCAGAACTAGCTGATAAAGCATCCAAATATAAGGAGTTACTCAGGGAAGAAGAGCAAAGGAGGAACTCCTCCAAAGGTACATACTACAAAACTCCTTCTTCTTCAGTCCACCTAATCGAGGTGGAATCACGAGAAGATGCAGAAGAATCAGAAGAGAGAGAGGTTTCAGTGGCAGAAATGGCAAAATTAAAACATCTCATTAGTTGCAAAGCCCTTACAAAGCCACCTAAAGACCAAAAGCCCCCACAATTCACAGGAGGATTCGTTCCAAACAAGCCAACGCAAAACAAGGTTTACTCTTTTGATTTGACCAAGGTTGATGCATTGTTCGATGAAATGCTACTGCAGAAGGCAATAGAAACGCCTCACAGAATACCGAAGCCGGAAGAACTCAAAGGCAGACAGTACTGCAGGTGGCACAACTCTTGGAACCATTCTACCAATAGTTGTGTTGTTTTCAGGGATGTAATACAAGAAGGGATAACGGCAGGAAGGTTGAAACTGGCAGAAAAACCACCATCGGTCACAACGGATCCTTTCCCTCAGCCACAAGTCAATATGGTCAACTTAAATTGGCCAGAACAGAGGGAAACTGACCCAATGACAGATGCTGGTTGCAGCAGAGGCAGAAGAATCATAAGGGAAACCAGTCAAATACCAAGAGCGACCATCTCGGCTGGGGTGGTGCTCTGTAGTAGGTGCAAATGCGAAACAGAGCTAGAAGTGGTTCTAGATAGACAAAATCAGCCCATACCTAGTGTCTTTGACAGGATTGGAACCTCATCCCGAGACAAAACAAGGCAGAAGAGTTGTCTTAGGCCTACACAATACAGCGAGAGGAGGATGGACCAACCCAGAAAGGAAATACCAGTCAAGACACCCGGAAACGAAAAACCCTTGGCAACGATCATAGAGGGTAGATGGTACTCCGTAGGAAAAAGCGGTAGACCAACTCTGGAGCTAACCAGAACTCAGAAAAGGAGAATCCAGAGGCAATACTGCACATATCTTAAGAGCCAAGATAATACGCAAGTACGTCCACAAACCAATTCTGCCAGGAAAGGAAAAAATCCTGAAACACTTCCCCATACAGAACAGAAAGCTTGCCAATCAAGGGAACTGCTGAAAATAGAACCGCCAGCCAGGTCTCCTATCCATCTAGCTTCGTCATCCGGCAGTCATCCCGACACCACACAGGCACCAGAGAAATCCAGGTCTACCCCGCTACAAGGAGAAGACGACTACACTGAGGAATACAAAGAAGAGCAACTGGACTACGAACCATCTGCAGATGATCAGAATGAGCCCCTCGGAGCTGCAGAACAGGATGACTGGATGGAAGAATACAGGGAAGAATTAGTGGAATTTGGTGAAGAATTGGACCCAGAAACAGAAGCTTTTGGCGGAGAATTGGAAGACGTGCTACAGGGTGATCTGGGAATTAACATGGTATTCATCCTACCAGGTAAGTTCAGGGCCGCCGAGGGACAAGAAAGCACTTTGGAAAGAGATGTTTTCTCTCAGGAAAGCTTTGAGTGTAGATTGGCATAAGCAAAGGAGCCACCAGAACCACAAGTAGACGACCTCAGGACAGGTGGAATAGCCAATAAACTAGCTACAGAGCAACTTTGTTTCTCCAAACCAACCAGAGAAATGGCAAATCACCTCAAACCTTTGTTTATAATGGCAAATCTTGGAGGTATTCCTATTTCCAAGATCATGGTAGATGGAGGTGCAGCCATTAATCTATTACCCCACAGAATGTTGACCAAGATGGGCAGAACAGAGAAGGATTTGATTCCAACACGTTTGACCGTCACCAACTTCGCTGGGGGCATCACAAAAATACATGGCATCTTAGACGTGGATGTCATAGTCTGAAGCAAAGAGTTGAAAATAGCATTCTTTGTGATAGACACTACTTCCACCACTTACAATGCACTACTTGGCAGGGATTGGATTCACCAGAGCCTTTGTATTCCTTCCACCCTCCACCAGCAGTTAGCACTATGGAATGAAGAAGACTGCATGGAGATTATAGAGGCCGATCCACGGCCATTCCTGCCCTCTGCCATGTGCTTTGAAGCAAGGTATTGTCATGATGACCTCGGTCCTTTCACTTTCCTTGGAGTCAACCAGAACGGCCACCCCCATGGTGTCACGGCCCAAAGGCTCATTGAAGAAGGTTTAGCCAGTTCTCTAGAAGACTGGAATAGACCTTTTTGTGCTGAACTTCCAGAACTCTGATGTTTAGTCCCAATCAACTGGACAAGGATCGAGCTGCAACAATCCGATCCATCACAAAAAGATTGTTGATATACTGGGGAGAAAGGAGGCTTTTCATACAGAATCCAGCCATCAATATGGCAGAATTCACCCATGAAAGCACAAAGGAACAAGAGGAGGAAATTTTACAGGAGGAAGTATTAGATTTTGCATCGGCAGCACTGGATGACTCCCTGCCAGAAGTGGAGGATCCTCTACAGGAGATAAACTTAGGGACAGAAGAAGATCCAAGGCCTACTTTCATCAGCACACTTTTCAAGGAACCACTCAAGACTGAACTCATGGCACTTTTGCAGGAGTTCAGAGATTGTTTTGCCTGGCATTACCACGAGATGCCAGGGTTGGACAGGCAGTTAGTGGAGCAAAAGCTGCCAATAAAAGATGGCTACCTTCCAGTCAAACAGGCCAGAAGAAGAATGTCTATGGACACAGAACTGAAGGTCAAAGAAGAGATAGAAAGGTTGCTCAAGGCAGGATTCATCAGGCCAGCCGTCTATGCCGATTGGTTAGCAAACATTGTACCTGTTCTCAAAAGAAAAACAGGGGCAGTTAGAATCTGCGTGGATTACAGAAATCTGAATGAGGCATCTCCCAAAGACGAATATCCTATGCCAATGGCAGACATGCTAGTGGATGAAGCTGCTCATAACCATATGCTATCTTTCATGGACGGCAATGCAGGTTATAACCAGATTATGATGGCAGAACAAGACATCCACAAGACAGCCTTTATGTGCCCAGGACATATAGGTGCTTTCGAATATACTGTAATGCCCTTCGGTTTGAGAAATGCCGGGGCCACTTACCAAAGGGCAATGAATTCCATTTTTCATGATATGATAGGACATTCCTTGGAAGTATATATAGACGACGTGGTGATTAAATCCCCCGAGGAAGGAAACCACGTAGCAAGCCTGAGAAAGGCATTCCTAAGAATGAGGCAGCACAAACTAAAAATGAACCCCAAAAAATGTGTTTTTGGAGTCCAAGCAGGAAATTTCTTAGGATTCTTGGTCCACCAGAGAGGTATAGAGGTTGACAGAAATAAAGCAAAATCCATCATAGAAGCCCTACCACCTCGGAACAAGAAGGAACTTCAGAGTCTCCTGGGAAAAATCAATTTTCTAAGGAGATTCATATCCAATTCTGCGGGAAAAATCCAACCTTTTTCTTCCCTGTTGAGGCTGAAGCAGGAACAAACATTCAAATGGGAAGAACAACACCAACAGGCTTTCTAGGAAATAAAGCACTATCTCTCAAATCCACCAGTTCTGTCCCCACCAAAAAGAGGCAGACCACTCAAGCTCTATGTATCTGCATCAGAAGTATCCATTGGAAGTCTGCTAGTTCAAGATAACAAAGAAGGAAAGGAACAAGCAGTATACTATCTAAGCAGAACATTAACAGAAGTGGAAAGAAGGTATTCCGCAATAGAAAGGCTTTGCCTGGCCTTGTATTTCACTGCTATAAAACTCAGGCACTACATGCTGCCACATACTATCTACATCATTGCCAAGACAGACCTAATCAAATACATGCTAACAAGACCAATGCTGAGGGGCAGAATTGGGAAATGGACTTTGGCTTTGACAGAATTCACCTTCAGGTATGTCCCCCAGAAAGCTGTCAAAGGGCAGGCTGTGGCAGACTTCTTAGCAGATCACCCAGGAGAGGAAATTGAAAACATGGATTCTTTGGACATAGCAAATGCAGATCTGCTAACTAGAGCTCATGTTTGCCTTAACAATCCAATCTATTCGATTCATCTCACGCCTTGGAAATTATATTTTGATGGATCAAAGACAGATAAGGCTTCAGGAGCCGGAATTGTTCTGGAAGAACCATTGGGGGTCAGATATTGCTATTCCTTCCAGTTAGATTTCCAGTGCACCAACAACAGGGCCGAGTATGAAGCTTTGATTATAGGGCTCGAGATGTTGGTAGAATTAGGAATCCAATCCGTGGAGATCCTGGGAGATTCCATGCTTGTCCTAAAGCAGATTGCTGGAGAATACAAGTGTCTAAATCCTTCTCTGGCTGTATATCTAGTAGCAGCTAGAAATCTGCTGACAGAATTTAGAGAAGCTACCTGGGAACACATCCCAAGGGAGGAAAACTTTGCAGCCAATGTACTGGCTCAGGTGGCATCAGGCATACAAGTGCCCGAAGACTGCGTTCAAAGGATCATCAAGATAGGAAGGAAAAGTCTACCATCTGTTTTGACTAGAGGAATGGAGATAGAAGTCAATTCTGCCTTGATTACTGAAGATGATTGGAGGGAGCCTATCATGACTTACTTACGATATCCCACTCTGCCCTCTAAGAAAAGAGTCAGAATCATGGCTACAAACTACCTCATGTGGAATGAAGATTTGGTCCGAAAAAGTAAGGATGAGGTGCTATTAAGGTGCCTCGGGAAGACAGAATATATGAAAGTCATGGGAGAAACCCATGAGGGGATCTGTGGAGCTCACCAAGGGAGAAGAAAGATGTGCTGGTTAATCAGAAGGTATGGCTACTTCTGGCCAACCATGATGAAGGATTGCATCAACTATTCCAAGGGATGTGAGGCCTGTCAAAGGCATGGCCCAATCCAGCAGGCTCTTTCGGTTCTCATGAATCCAGTGGTAAAACCATGGCCTTTTAGAGGATGGGCAATGGATCTCATTGGCAAGATCTATCCAGCCAGCAACCAGCAACATTGTTTCATTATTGTTGCCACATACTACTTCACAAAGTGAGTAGAGGCCAAGCCAGTGAAAACCACAACATCCCAAGAAATCATCACCTTTATAGAAGAACAGATCATATAAAGATTTGGCATTCCAGAATCAATCACAACGGATAGAGGTTCTTCTTTCATATCTAGGGATATGCTAGATATGGCAGAAACATTCAAGTTCAAACTGCTTCAATCTACTCCTTACTATGCTCAAGCTAATGGACAGGCAGAATCAAGTAACAAGGTAATTATCAATATCATCAGAAAGATGCTGGAGAAAAATCCAAAGCAGTGGCATGAGAAGTTATCAGAGACTTTGTGGGCATACAGAACTTCAAAGAGAGAAGCAACTGGCATGACCCCCTATGCTCTAACCTACAGCCATGATGCAATTCTTCCCATGGAGATAGCATCCAGTCTCTTAGAATTGCTCACAAGCACGGTCTCACTGGGGAGGATTACTCTCAAGCCATGCTGCTGGAATTGGAAGAATTGGATGCAAGCAGGATTGACACCCTCAACAAACTCTTAGCAGGAAAACAGGCTGTGTCGAGGGCCTACAACAGAAGAGTCAGAAACAAGAGTTTCGAAGAGGGAGAGATAGTCTGGAAGGCAATTCTGCCCCTTGGAGCACACATAGCTGGATATGGGAAATGGTCACCTACATGGGAAGGCCCTTTTGTAATTAACCAGATTCTCGGAATGGGGGCATACAGGTTGCAGGACCGAGATGGAGTTATTCACACTGCCCCAATCAATGGTAAATGGTTAAAGAAGTTCTATCCAACCATGTGGGATTCGCAGGCTGTACAAACAGATCCCGGGATAGAAGAGGAACAAGATTGACCCCTTTTTGTTTCTTGAAAAGAATTTTTGTTTGGATCTATTTTTGCTTTAAAGTTATTTTATTTTTACTTTCAAAACTGTGTTTGGTTATTGCATCAAGAGTGAATGAAAAGCAGTGAAATGCTATGAAAGCTTATATAAAAATAGCCACCTTCGCGGCAAATTATTCAAACAATAAAAAGAAGAAACTAAAATCCTAGTTTCCTAAGAGTCTCCTGCAGGTTCGCCTTCTTGACAGAAAGCTCTTTCTGGAGCAGCACTCCTTGGTGAATTGAAGCCTCTGCAATTTCCAAAGCTAGCCTAGAAGCCGCAACCATGCTTTGCACAAGGAAAGTAGCCTTGGTCTTAGAACTCAGTCCAGCCCCAAGCCTGCTCTGCACCTCCCTGCACTCTGCCAGTTGTTTTTGGAGCTCTTCAATTTGCTTCTCCAGCTTGTCTGCGGTAGCCCTAGCTTCCTTGTATCCTGCCACCATCTGGTCCAGTTCTGCTTTCTGCTTTGCAAAATCAGCCAGGTTGGCTTCATGGGTGGCCTTGCAGAACTCAGAAGTCTTGAAGCTGGGCCTGAGATCCTCATAACGATCATGCAAGTTGAGCACATCTCTGGCCAAGCTTAGGCCCATCTCAAGAATAGGCTTCGGAGCCATGTTCTGTCTGTGTAGCAGGTCCAAGTCCTTCATCAGCTGATCAAGGGCTTCTTTGTCTTGGTCAAACTCCAGCTCAGTGGACTGCCAGATTTTCAACATCTCCATGGCCTCCTCCACTGCCCTAGATTTTGCCCTGCCTGGAGGAGAGCTAAGTTTCTCCAATCTATCCAATTGGGCATCCAGATCCATGGCTTCAAACTCTTCCAGTTCTGGATCAGCAAAAGAAGCCGTGGCAGATGATCCTGGAAAGGAATGAATGAGCATATGCAAAAGAAAGCATAAGTTAAGACCAGGTAGAAAGTGGAAAGTAAGGGCCCAAAAGTTATGAAAACTTACAGCAACAATGGGAGGCTTCAGGGGACTGGTCACCGCTGCTAGGACGCCAACAGCTCTAGGCACCTCTACCTGGAAAGGCTACAATGGTTAAAAATAAAGAACAAGGCAGAATTGCAGAAAAATATGGACAGGTAAAGAGGAGAATTACCATAACCATAGGGGCAGCGGCAGTTGTTTTCACTTCAGCCTCCGGAACTACAACAGACAGTTCTGCCTGATCCACAGGCTCTGATGCAGACCGCTCCGCCCGATCCTCAGCCGCTGGAGCGGCAGTAGAGTGCTCTGCCTCGGCATCCTCAAATAAGGCCAGTTTTGAGCTAGTCAACTCAGCCCTTGGACCCCCTTGTTGCTTCTGCGCCAAGGCAATGCTCTCCGCAATCACCTCAGCAGGGATCTCCTCCTACAAAACATGGGTCAGAACAGAAGGAAAGGGGAAAGAGGGGAACTGATGCAAATCACAGAAATTAAACTCACCTCTCCTTCCACCACTGCCGCTTCTTCCTGAGGCATTCCTTTCAGCTCTTCCAGTTCTTTTTCCTGCTCCACCTCCTCAAAAGCCTCTGGCAGCTCTTCATCCGTCCCAGAGGTAGTGGTGGGGACTGCTGCGGTTTCTTCTGCAGCAACATATTCCACTCACTCCTCTTTCTAAGTTTTTTCAACTTAGTAGGAGGAGGGGAATGACTTTCAGCTGGACAGAACAAAAGGCAATATTAGGGAAGAGAAGACAGGTCAGAATAAGTCTGAAAGAAATAGGTGGAACATCACGAGCTTACCTGAAATGCCAGGCCGCGTGGTATTGTCCGAAGGAGAGACAGGTCCTTTTCTTTTTCTTCTGCCAGAAAGAGCGGCCTCGGCAGGGGTTTGTTCTGCCTGGACCTCATCTCCTTCATCTGCAGAAGGAAGCTCCAAGTCCCCAACGGCAATAACAGAAGAGACTGCACCAAGGAGTTAGAGATTAGAAACCAATCCAACAGGAAAGGACATAAGAAAATTAAAAAGGAAGACTTACCAATCACTTCTCCAGCCTGAACAGACTGCCCACCTACGTTGGTCAGGGAAGGATCTGATATAGACAGAATAGACATTAGAAATCGATCATCAAGACAGAATAAATCCCAGACAGAATCAAAAATCTACCTTCGATGATTTGTGCATTGATGTCTTTGATAATCTGGATCATGTGCGTTTTGGCATCCCCATCCGCAAAAATGACCCAGTTTTCCCAACCATCAAACAGCACCTTGAGGGCAGTGACAGAAGCAGGCAGACCCTGGAATTTAGCTTTCCACCATGCGTCAAAATCGGCAGAACTGCAGGAATTCAGCTCCCACGAGGGATAGAGGGCATCCGTGCTGTTGTTGATTTTTTTCACTGCACACCGGGCATCCTTATGCACCTCCAGATCATCTGCATCCCTCCAAGAAGAGGCCCGGTTACAACTCCGATATGATTTCAGCGGAATGAGCTGAGGACAACCAAGCTGCCTTGCGCAGAAGTTGGGATGGTAGACTTCTGCCCCCAGATGATAGTTTGGAGGTTTGCCCCCACCATGGGGTAGATCTCTGGGCAGAGTAATGCTCAGAAATTTCCTCCTGAAGTCTGTTCTAGCAGCCTCATCTTCTGGCTCCTTCTCAAACAACCGAAATCCGGTCTGGAACCAAGGATAGGCCCTTCTGATCACCACTTGCCACTGAGCTGCCGACCTTTTTGTACAATGCCTGAAGAACATCAAGTACTCCTCAATAGAACGCTTGGGCACTTCTGCCGACATCAGAGGAAGGGCCAGGACTTGGTCTTCAGGCAGAACTATATCTGGGAACCTTAGCTCTGGAAAATAGACCTGCAGCTAGATCTGGATCATCCAGAATGCGCCAGGGGCCGACAGGTTCAGTGGATTCTCCAGGGTGGCAGTGTGCAGATTCTTGAAAAGGTGAGCCAGAACTGTAGGCCCAAGCCCCACATCAGTGTGATTGTGAAGTGCTTCTGCCAAATGTCTGTACTCTAGCAGAACTGCAGAAGACCGATTGGGGAGAATGAACCGGTTCAGCCAATACAGAAGGAACAACATGTGTTGCTGATCCTTGTCCTTCTCAGCACTGAATTTCTTCAGATAATTGGAGAAAGAGCAGTTCTGGTTGATCATGGCTGAAGAGATAGTGAAAGGAGTGGCCACTTTCTCTTGATTCCTTCGCCTGTGATAATCTCCAATGGCATCAACAGGCCTACCATAGGGCCTGAACCCAAAGATCTGGGCCATATCCAGCAGGGTTGGCGCCATAGGACCCACACGGAAATCAAATGTGTTGCTGGCAGAATTCCAGAAGCACAAAGCAGTGGCAAGCAGGTTCTCATCTCTGTTAATCGACTGCTTGGACAGGAGAATGGCGTCATAAATCCCAGCTCTCCTCCAGTGACCCCCATATCTCGGGAGAAGTCTGTCAATCCAGTCTGCCCATTTGACCGGACTGTTCCTCACCTCGCTGGACGGGAAAGACCGACTCAAATTCTTGCTGACCCAAGAATAAGAAGCTAGGGCAGAAGTACTCTCAAAGCACAAAGGAGCCTCGGCATCCTTTTTCAGCAATTCTGCCATCTCAGCTGGAACAGGATCAAACCAGTGAGGCCCTAACACCAGGGTGTTCTCGAACAAATGAAGGACATTCTCGTCCAGATTCTTTTGGGCAAAGGGATGAAGCTTGCTCCTGACTTCTATCGCGTGAGCATCAATCCCGGTCCCAGTGATATAATCGGGAGGAACTGGAGCTGAAGAAGACTGAGCGTGGGACCTTGGGGAAGACATTTCTGATTCGGGGGAAGAAGCAGAGAAAAGAGAGGTTTGAAGAAAACAATGGAAATCCCGAAGAAAAGCTCGGAGGAACAGAGTCGGAAGGTTTAGGGTTTTTTTAGAAGCAGTGGATTTGAATTTATTTTAGAGAAGGGCTCGAAAACGTGGGAAGAAGAAGATGGGACGGCATCTGACAATTATTAGCAAGTAACTAGCTAATAACTAGCCGTTTTCCCACGAACTCTAGTTCGTAGTAGCCAAACGTGGCAGACGTGGGCTAAAAAACGGAAAACTGGCGAGCGAATTAAATGGCAGAAACATTAAGTCTGAAACCGTCCCAAAACGATTCAGACTTAAGGGGGCATTGTTTGGGCCTAAATTCAGCACGCCAAGTTCAAAAGACAAGCCCATTACCTGCCCAGCCCAAAAAGCTTGAGGATAACAAAATTAAAATCAAAACAGATTGGGCTTCACGCCAGGACGTCAAAAACGAAGCCCCCAGCCCAAGAAAGACCAAACTCTCATTTGGGCTTCAAAGATCAGCCCGTAATTTTTGTTGGGTTCAAACCCAAGGGATCAAAAACACACCCACATGATTGCCTCAACTTTGAATAGTCAGCAATTCCAACTAAGTTTAAAATATGAGAGGGACATCTCTGAAAGACTGCCAACAGAAGATCAAAAACCCATCTGTGTTCGAGATTGTGCTCCAAATCAATACACCATCTTCCGAAGAATTCACGGATCACGCTTTCTAATTAGAACGGAAAACAGGGAACTGTTCAGAAAATACAGAAGAAAAGGGCCAACCGCCATAAAAAGCCGACACAGACGGTGGCGTTGGTTGAATTAGAAAGCTGCCACCCAGGAAACCAGGGAAGGGACTGCTTTAGGAGGTGACTGCTCAGAGCCTATCTGCCATGATTGATAAGAATCTTTACTTTACATTATAAGAGATCTTTTTGCCGCCCATTATTTAGGATTAAAATCACCTCCCCAAGAGGGTCTCTTATAAAAACGAAAGTAGGCAAGGAAACAAGGGACACTCAATTCATCAATCAATCAAAAAAACCAACAACCAGAAAAACAACCAAAAGTTCACTTGGATTCCAAGAGAAACCAGCTTTAGATCAGAAATCCAAAGTTCAGACTTAGAAAATAAAGTCTTCTAAGACGAGATTTCTCTCGTTACAAATTTGGTTCAGCAAAAACCAAGGCCAGCAGAGTTTGAGTTTTCACAAATATGAAAACCTCAACAAATTTTACAGTACAATTCCAGCTTATCAAGTCCTCAAGTCTAGCCACTCCTGCCCCTTCAGATTGAAGAAGCCGCAGTTCTGCCCGCTCAAAAGCCTCCCAAGGCTTGAAGTAGATTAAAGCTCTGCCAAAATTGAACTTTGGTATCGATTTACAGCTGAAACTAAGCAATTGAAGTTTTTGACAGCTCAGTCCAGCACAGACACACTCAGTCCAGCCTGGATCAGAAGTTTCTACCCAGGCAGAAGTGGGATTCCAGCCATCTTTTTGTCTTTCTAAAGTTAATTTCTCCCTTCTTAATTTTGTAAAAGGCAGTTCTGCCTAAAACAGTCCCTGTATTATTTTCTATGCTGGCCAGAACTACCACTTTTATACTGAGATAAATTATGAAAGTCCTCATCAGTCTGAGGCAAGAAAAGAACTTACTTGGGAGATATTTCTCACCCAAATTCACAATCATCTGTTTTAGAAGTCAGTAACTTGGGGCGCAAGTTATCCACTCTAAAAGACGTCTGCTAGAATTTACATTGCTAGTAGTGGCACGCTCATGCACCAAAGAAAGCTGACTTATCGACCAAACAAATGGTCTCCAAGCCAGTGGGGAACTTCGCCCTTCCACCTCAGGAGTAGACACGAAAACGGGTGAACAACGATCAGTTTGCTTTTCCTGATGAACAACTCCCTTTGCTCCCTACTTATCTCTTGGAAAGGTAACCTTCTTTGGTGCAGAGCTTCTCTGTATGCGAAAAGTGGATTTGATCTTCTTTCCCTGGCTACAGAAAAAATGGAGAAGTCCTCTTGTAAGACCTGCCTTTATTAACTCCCTATCAACTCCTCTATGATAGTTGAAAATTTTGACTTTTCCCAAGTTAGAAAGTCACGTGGGGACTATGTTGAGAAAAAAGATCTGTTGATTTGCCTTTTTTAGGGTAGAGATCAAATGGTGTGAATTTTTCAGGAGCTGGGCTTTTATCCAAAGCTGTGCGTGTCAGTTTTTTTAATTGCCAATAATGGTTTTTTTTTTTCTTCAGATCATGACTATATTTGTAATTTGCTCAAAAAGGTCTGGGCTTTTTTAGCATCTTGGTTTTGACTTCTAATTCTTGTAGATAAAAGCCCAAATGTTTTGTTCATGGACCTCTCGATAAAAATGGGATGGTGTGCAGAATTTTGGCCCAAACAGTTAAACACTCCAATAAAAGTTTTACAATGTGATGAAAGGGGAGAGTACACTAAGCATGCGTTTCAAAATTATCTTGCTGATCATGGTATAGTCCAAAGGTTTTCATGTCCTAAGCATCCTGAGCAGAATGGTTTAGCCAAAACAAAACATAGGCATCTCGTTGAAACTGGTATTGTTCTTCTGTCTCATGCTTCTGTTTCTAATACCTATTGGTTTGATGCTTTTCAGACTGTCATATATTTAATTAATCGCTTGCCAACTACAGTTTTGTCAAATAAGTCTCCTTTTCAAACATTGTTTCTTAGGTCTCCTAGTTATGATATATTCAAAACTTTTGGATGTCGCAGCTTTCCCTGGCTAATGCCGTATACCACTAATAAACATCAACACAAATCCAAACCATGTGTATTTTTAGGTTATTCGTTGAATCATCAAGGATATAAGTGCTTGGATCTGTTCACGAGACGAATTTATGTGTCTCGCCATGTCCTATTCAATGAGGACAATTTTCCATTCAAAGATCTCACATCTTCTAAAGGGAGCGGCTTCAAATCAGGTAATTGTAAACCATAAGATTTACTTGTTTTTCCTAAGTCTACTAATATGGTTGTTGTCTCAGGAACTCATGTGCCACCACCACTAAATAATCCTACCCTCACGCCAATTACTCAACACACCCAACCTCCAACAGTCCAAATATTTCTCCTCCCATGTAAGAATCAATGCCTAATAATCGAAGTGATAATCACGTGTTTGATGGTGGCGTTTCCTCTGATGTTGCTGCTAAACCTTCACAATCTTCTTCTCCACCACATTAGCGTATGGTAACAAGGTCCCAGCTTGGCATAAGTAAGCGAAATCCCAAATATGCCATGACTGCTATTATGGATGTTTAATATACTGAACCTTCTTGTTTTAGTCAAGTCGTGAAATAAGAAGAATGGAGGCATGCCATGAGTCAAAAATTTAGTGCTTTGCAACAAAATGGAACTTGGACTCTTGTGCCATTTCAATCTCACATGAATTTTTTGCCAAATAAATGGGTGTTCAAGATTAAAAGGAAGTCTAATGGCTCTATTGAGCGGTACAAAGCACGGTTGGTTGCAAATGGTTTTCATCAAAAGGAAGGTATCGATTACACTGAAACTTTCAGTCCAGTGGTAAAACATAGTGCCATTAGACTAGTTTTGAGCTTGGCAGTCACAAAGAAATGGCCTGTGCGACAATTAGATGTTCAAAATGCATTTTTGCATGGTTTTCTTGCAGAAGAGGTCTATATATATGCGACAACCTGCAGGTTTCATTGATTCTTAGTTTCCTCAGCATGTATGCAAGTTGCAGCGTAGTTTGTATGGGTTGAAACAAGCACCAAAGGCTTGGTTTCAACGGTTCTCTGATTACTTGCTTGAGCTTGGCTTCCAAGAGTCGAAATATGATTACTCATTATTTGTTTTTAATCAACATGGTGTTTATTTCGTTTTGTTGATTTATGTTGATGACATCTTGGTCATAGGCAATGATCAATCTCAGATTTCCTTACTTATCTAGCGGCTTGGCACTCACTTCTCTATGAAGGATTTGGGACCATTGCGTTACTTTTTGGGGGTTGAGGTTGACTATAATGAGGACTCTATGCACTTAACTCAGTCCAAGTATGCTCTGGATTTGTTGTCTTGCACTAAATTTACAGACGCCAAGCCTATTTCCACACCTACACCTAGTGGTTAGAAGCTGAGTGCGCATGAGGGAGAGCCTTATTCTGATCCTGCTAATTATCGCAATGTTGTAGGGGCATTACAGTATCTTACCATCACAAGACCTGACTTTGCGTATCCTGTGAACCAAGTGTGTCAATTCATGCAGAATCCTACATCTACTCACTGGCCTGCAGTAAAACGAATCTTACGTTATCTCAAAAATACTTATGATCATGGCTTAGTATATCATCTTGGTGAATTGTAGCTCAATGCTTTATCTGATGCAGACTATGCTGGTAATTCAGATTCTTGACATTGCACTGGTGGTTTTTGTATTTATTTGGGAAAAAACTTGGTTTCATGGAGTTCTAAGAAGCAGAAAACGGTATCAAGGTCCATCACAGAAGGTAAGTATCGACTGCTTGCTCATACTGCTCCAGAACTATCTTGGTTTCGTTCCTTGTTATGTGATTTGCAACTATGTTTATCCCCTCCTCAAATCTGGTTTGATAATATGTCATCGCTAGCCATGGCTTCCAATCCTGTATTTCACTCTTGAACTAAAAACATTTGGAAGTGGACTATCATTATGTTCGAGAAAAGGTAACTAGAGGTGAGCTGCTGGTTCATTTTTGTTTGCTCACAGGATCAGATTGCTGATTTGTTTACCAAGGGCTTGTGTGTTGTTCGTTTCAAGTACTTGGTGTCCAAGCTTCTAGTTGTTCAAAAACCTGTCAGCTTGCAAGAGGATGTTAGATAGACGTGATCTGCAAGTTTGAATTCAAAGTCCTTATCTATTTTGGATGAGAGTCCTAGTTGCCTGGACTTAGTTTAATTGTTTTGTGATATGATTATCTTTTTGATTTTCAAATGTATAGATTGATTCCCATGTAAATAGAGATTTTCATGTAATCGGTTGTAACTGTTAACCTTGAAATATCAATATAAGTACAGCTACACCATTATGTTGATGGTATGCAAAGCTCACCACTCTTCTCTTGAGCATACTATTGTTTTACAGGTTCCACATTATATTGTGGTTTTATCCTTGTGGTAGGCATTAGAAAATCCATTAAATAACATTATGGCACCACTCCTAAAAAAACCCTAACGGTGCATTTGGATAAGGAAATTTAAAAGTACAAAAGAATTCATAAATGACGGAAATTAATAGAATTTGTAAAGTTTCTTATTTGGGTAAAGGATTTAAAATATGGAATTTAACCTTTATTTGTAAAGTTATCTTTTTTAAACTCAATCTCTCTTGAAATTTTAGAAATGACGACTTTTTGGTAGAATTTAAAGTTAGGATTTATGACCTCCAAATTTCATTTTTTTCCCAAGCGGAATTTCTAAATTTATATGTTTTTTTTAATCCAAACAACAAAATTGGTTCATGTCAATTTAGAAATTCTAACTTTTGTCAAAATTCCAAGTTTATTTCCTTCATCCAAACCCATTATAAGCCAAAAAAGAAGAGAGAAAACCAGCAAAAGGTGAGTAGGAGCTAAAGAGGTGTCAAATCAGCCTAAGTGTAAACTAGTGGAGAGTTACCAGAACTTTTAAACAATTTTTAGTAAAAAAAAAAAAAAAAGACTAAAACTGGTTACTAAGCAAATTTCATGCTTTCAAATTTTTTTTAAAAAAATAAATAAATGAAGTTGTTATCAAACGGACTTAAGCAATTGCCCTTACAACTTTGCCCTATAAGTGCAGGGGAGGGGGTGGGTTGAGTTGAGTGGTGGAGATGGGAGGGGAAGTTTTTCTTTTTTCAATTTTCAACATATTTATTATTTCAAGTTTTTACTAAAATATTTTCTTAACCTTCACAACTTTTTATTTATTTAATGGTGAAGTGACAAAAGTGCCCTTAGCAAAGGCACGGAGTTGGCAATTTAGCATCAAGAATGAAGTAGGTGTGGAAAATTGTCAAAAGGAATTTATTGCATGGCTAATGTACACTCCCCCTATAATTAATGCGGTGCTTATGCAAATTGCCTTAGTTCCTTTCTTCAAAATTTTGCCTTTTTTTTATTAATTTTGTTGTTGTGAAGAAACGGGCTAACGTAAAACAAAGAAATTAAACAATAGCTCGAGGCCTACAGACTCCAAGTAAATATTCACTAAGAAATGACCTAATACTGTCAAGAGAGTCTTGAAAGGTTGATAGACCCAACTCAAGACATGAAGCCAATTCAACTAGTTTATTCGCTACCATATTACACTCACGATATACATGATGAATAGAACAAACCCAGTTTTTGTTTATATAGTCATGACATCCCCACAACATAGCAGCAAGATAATAATGCTACTCTTACCATTTTTGTATACCATTTCTTTATATCATAATCTATGACAGTTAAGGTGGATAACTGCATCAATTAAAATTATTTGATATTTTTTTTTCTTTTATGATTTATTACAGTATTTATTTTTCTAATTGTCTTAATTAAAATACACTTCATTGATTTAATTGATGTGCCATATCATGTGGTATAGAAATATAGAATAAAAATATATTAAGTGTAGCATTACTTTTTATAAAAAATAATATGTAATGAAAAACATTATAAACATGCCAAAGAAGTATTATTTTAAATTTTCAATCTCTATCGCGTCGTTTAGATGGAGTAGTTAATGGTTTTCTTTTCGGTTTTGCTTTTGCTGTCGATGGAGTAGTTATGGTTTATGATCATAATAAAGACACATGAAATATTTGCACAATATTAAAGAGCGGGATTTGCTGTCGTTTTTTGGGAAGGCGTGTCTTTGTCGCACTTGACTATTGGACAAAGTAGGTAGGGGCGAAGTCACGTAGGGTTTAATTTCGTGGGTCAAAGTCTGAAAGAGCTATTTCATTGGGTTTTGTTTTGTTATCTGACAGTCAGGTAAGACAATCTTTTACTGTTTGGTAAAAGAAAATAAATTGTTTTACAGAGCATGTGACATCCAAGTTTTCATCTCATCCAATCAACCACATGATAATTCCAAAACTGCACGCCTCGATTTTTGTACCTTTTAGGACCTCTTTGCCCTTAGACTTTTTTCTTCTTTGGTTTTAATTAATTAAAAACACGTTAATACACAAAAATAATAATCTCTCTTAAAAAGATGTCTCTTTATAGTTTTCCATTCATATTCATGTTAATTTATGCTTTTAGGGTATGTTTCTTAATAAGTGAATATGTTATTAATATACTTGATGTGATAAGTTCAGTTGTAATAAACTCAAATAGAATTAATATTATCTTCGCGAACGTTCATCTAAAATAAATTCTTTTTATATTTCTTGTTTGTTTTATTGAACAACATAACAAACTCTCGTTTAGAAAATTTTAACTAAAAACTTCCCCATCAAAGTGAAAATGAAAATGAAGTGCTAATTTCACTAAACTAAATCATTACCGATGCATGTTTCTTGTCACCTCATGATCATATTTCCCAAGTCTACCAAAAAGTTAGTGCTGCAAACATCATAATTAAGAACATCGCCTCGATTTACATCAATTTCAGTGGACCCAACTGGTAGCCTCATACCATTTACCATGCACCTCAATGCAGACAATCATAAAAGGTTGATGCAAATGATTGACGGCTGGCAACCCTTGCCTTGTTTTTTATATAACATATTCACATGGGATTAAGCCGTTAGCAAACCGGTCTCTCAAAGACGACCAAGACGACTCATACTGTTCCGTACCTCACTCTCACGCCCAAAAGGAACCTGCAGACATTGAGAGACTTTTGCGTTGATTGCTTGTTCTTTGGTTTTACATTTCGAACTTTTTTACTTTATTTTGTTGTTTTCTCTGCTGCTGCAACTCTTCGCTTCTCCTGAAGACATGGATAGCCAAGATCTAGCAAGAACTCACAGTTCAGGTTTGATTTATCTTATTTTCTTCTCTTTCTGAATGTTGATTTGTTGTCTCTTTCTGGGTTTTAGTGGATTTTGGTTTTCTGGGTTGGAAATGTTTTTTTTATGGGTTCTTGGATTTCTTGGTTTATCGTATTTTTCCTTACACTTTATTTCACATTATCTCTGAATCTTGGTTTTGTTTGCTTCTGGGTTTAAGGGTTTTTTGTTTGTTTTTTTGTTAATTTTATTTTCTGGGTTGTTGTCTGCTTTTGCGATTGTTTTGTTTAACTTCTTGAATATGTAGGGCTTGACAGCCATGGAGTCCATGTTTGTCACAAATGTGGGTGGCCCTTTCCAAACGCACACCCAAGTGCCAGACACAGACGTGCCCATAAGAGGATTTGTGGAACCATTGATGGTTACAAGCTGGCTGGCTCTGAGAAGAACACCCATGTAAATGATTCTGATGATGAGCATTCTGATGAAGAACGCAAAACCCCCAGTGAGTTACCTAGTTCTTTTTAATTCTTTCATCTAATCTGCTCTGTTTTGTGTCTGAGAAATTATTTGGAAGGTGAAATTTGGTTATTTTTATCTTTGTTTCTGCCTTGGTGAGAGATTAGTAAAACTATTCTTTTAAGCTGTTTAAATTTTTAAGAAAAGGACTAAACTGTTTGAAGCATATAGAGAGATCCCCCACTGCATAACTATGAAGCACGGACACGGATGCGTATCGGACCGTATCCAAACGAGTATCCAATACGGGATACGCCACTAAATTGGCGTATCCATGCTTCAAGTAAAATCTTGTTAGAAACCAGCAGCTAAATAGTTGCAGCATAATACACACAGGGGAAGCCCGAACAAACAAACAATAGATTATCCTCTGATTACATTTCAAAACATTACTTTTCCTCAGTTTTTGTTGATAAGCGGATGGGAAATTAGATATCTTAATCTCTCTCTCCTTTTTTTTTTTTAATTTTTTAATTTTTTTAATTTTTAACTTTGATAGATCTAGTATCCGTGAGATCAGAAGACGTGGTGTTCTCAGATGCCGTTGCAGAATTTTCAGATAGTGCTTCTGGTGCAGGAACCGGTGAAGGGTTAGAAAATGTTCGAGAATCAGAAATTAATCTGGAAAGGGTTGCCAAGAATGGTTTGAACGTCATCCAATCCCTTAATGATGGGGAAATCACCGGTAATGTTTCCATGAATTGAACCAATTAATTGTTATTAGCTGTCTTGTTGGCATCTGATTTAATTATTTATCTGTAAGTGTTTGATGATTTAAAGTATCTGTTTATGGTCTGAAGAATTTGCATGTTGATACTTAAATCATTATTTTCTTTAAGAGGGTGCGCAAAAATAAATGAAATGATCTAGTCAGTAAAAGAACCATTATACCTTTAATGAGTTGACTTTAAGTATAATAGGTTAGTTTACTTATCAGGAAAAAAAAAAATTATAAGGTAGTTTTAAATTGATGGGTGTGATATGATCCTCGAGTTCTGTAGCTCAGTGCAGGGAGGTGTTGCAGTTTTAATTGGTTAATTAGGAAATTAAGTAAACCTGATTTGGAGGGTTAATGCAATGAATGCATTGACTAGTCTATAGTCTAATGTGGAGGGCTGTCCTACTCCATTGAACAGTGTGTAGTCTAATTGTGGAGGGTCAATGCAGTGATTGCATTTTAAAGTTATAAAATCTTCATCCGACAATTAGAAGTTGATGAACCGTGCAGGTATCTATTATTTTCTATGGTATAATAGGTTATTTTATTTGTGGTGTATTGTCACTATTATAGTTTTATCTGGGTAGAGTAAGTAAAGCGACTACTTGCGTTGGTTACCGTCTGTACGTTTGCATGATATTTTTGGTTGTGCACACCTGATGTGTGTATACTTGCTCTCTTTTATTGCTTGGTTGTATTTTGTATTGTTCATGCACTAGTTAGTGCAGGATGTATAGGTTGTTCAGCAGTCTGTTGAATATTATTGGCAGGAGTGTAATTATGGGTCGTATTCTCTGCTCATTTCATAATATTAGATGGAGGACATTTTACAAGTTAAATGTGGAAATGTTGCATGTTAGGTCTATCTATGGAGACTTAAGTGATAAAGCACTCATTGGGCTTTGGAAATATGCAAATATTTTCTTATACAAAGAATAGAAAAATATGAAAATTTTTGTCCAATTTTTGTGATAGCACACACATACTGGGTGGCTGATCATCTGGATTAAAAATATCTTTGATGGTGCTGAAAAATATGATTCTATTGAGTGGAAGGTGTGCCATGTTGGATACATGAAGAAAATATTCAAATAATGGATAAAATGAAACAGTACCACCCTTGAAAAAGAAAATCTATCCAAGATTCACTGGCTTCGTTTCCTTCTGTTTTGATGTAAAGGACTTTATGTACACTTGCTTGGACGAGAGATTAATATAAAGATTTCAATATTGTAGGGCTATAATTGTTTTTAAGTCAAACGATTTTTCATTCCCTTGAAGTGGCAAGTTCTGGTAAAATTCATGGTAAAGAAGGCATATTCTTCCATATAGTAAGCAAATTATACTGAATAGTGACCTGTTTTGTGATGTGGTGATAGTGAAATATTATATTCTTATATTGGTGACTGCATTTTTTTATAATATGTTTGACTCCACTTTTTATTTAAAATATTTATTCCATGTTCATACTTCTCCACTTCTGTTGTCCGAGTATTTGGGAGACATCCTCTATTTTGATGTAATTACTGTATCCTTGACATGTAAGAGTGATATATTTTGTCCTCGTTTTTCTCCACCTTTGTCGTCAAAGTACATTGGTAGCAGAAGAAGAATGAATCTTCTATAAGATGCATACACTGTATTTTCAAGTGTGTTTTTTTTTCTTTTTCTCGTGAGGAGATGACTCTGATCAATATTGCAATTGGCTGAAAATTGTTCTAAGAATCCTTATCTGGTTTCTCTTTTGACAATTGTATAGAATGTTTGCATTCACATAAATATGCATTTTTCTCTCAATAACCTCATGCAAATTTCTGAAATTCCAGAGAATACTACTAATCAGCTGGGTGCACAAGAGTTACAGGGATCGTTGTCAACTTCTAACATCATTTCAATGACGAGTTCCGAATCAGCTTTGCAGGATGATAGTAATCATTCAGAAGATGACGTACAACCCATTCAATTTGAAGTGCTGGCAGATGCATCAGAAGATAGTAAGAAGACCCATGCTACTGACAGTGTGATTGAGAGCTCTTTATTATCTGCTCCACAAGAGGACAAGATTGATGGAATTACTACAAGTAATCTAGATGGAGACTTACCGTGCACTGTGATCTCACCCAATAAAGTTGTCAGTGAAACAGCTGAGGGTGTATCTAAGTTAGAAGGGACAGTTGAAATGACTTCGGACTCTCTGCGAGATAATGAAGTTGTTCCATCAGAGAAAGAGTACACCCATGCATATGATTTGTATATTCCTCAAATTGATCCTTCCCCTGAAGTTGAATCTGTTGAACATGTGAATGCATCGGTTGATACTGTAGAGAATAAGGTGGATACTACAGACAGAATACACTTTTCAAATTCTGGTGGGTTAACTGAGAGTAGCAACTGGGAGGGAGAAGGGAATGCAAATGTACATGTGCTTTCTGTTCCAGATGATACACATGTTGTAGAAAATCCTGAGGCGATGCTTGAAGGTTTTAAAAACCACAAAGAAAAGAAATTAGACCAGCCTATCTTCTTGGACTCTTGGGAACAATTTAATGATGAAGAAAATGATGTTAAACGTGGAGGTAGCAGCAAGCCAATGGTTAAAGAAGTGCCTGCTGAAGAAGAACCCAGTGTGTCTCACATCCAGATCAAGAGTACTGAAAACCAAAGGTCAGATGAAATAGCAGCCCCTGCAGATGCAAATGAATCATTACAGGTGAACTTTTCTGAAAGTGATACAAATTCCTTGATTGCTTCCAGCAGTGCTGCTATAAATCAAACAAGGCACTTAGATGATCTGGATGGTAATGGAAAAGATGAAAAATGTGATTTAAGCGCAGACCATAGCAGCAAAGGACCTGCAGAAGAAAATTCTGTGAAAAATCCTGCTGAAATCGAATTTAATCCAGCAGCTAATTTACCTGAAAAGGGGGATGCTGGTGATTATGAGAAGGGTATATTTGAAAACTGCAATATAATTGGCGATTCTGGTTATCATGAAACTGAAAATTTTAAGTTAGCTGGGGATGACAACAGCAAGGAATCTACAGAGGATTTTTTTGCTAAAGACCCTGTGAGTAATTTGGAATCTGCTAGTCGTCTCTCTGAGCTCCAAGTTTCTCCAGTATCCAGCTCGCATGAAGTTGGTGATGCAGGTGATTATGAGAAGGATAAAACTGAAAGGTTTGATATAATTGGGGATGATGGTGATCATGAGAAAGCTGAAAAGTATGTTTTAACTGGGGATGACTACAGGAAAGTATCTACAGAGAAAATTGTTGCAGAGAATTCTATAACTAGTTTGGAATCTGCCAGTAGTCTCTCCGAACTTCAAGCTAATTTAGCAACAAATTTAAATGATGATGACCCTGGCGATCATGATGGTGGTGAAATTGAAAAGAGTATTATATCTGGAAATGAGAGCAGTGAAGGACCTGTTGAAAAAAATCTTTTGGTGAAGCCAACATTGAACCTTGATTCTGCTATTGATCTTGTTGAATCAAAAACTGTTGCAGAAGATGCAGTGGATGGTTCTATGCTGAAGCTGGTTGACACCAGACACAAAACTTTGAATAGCAGTTCAAATTCTAGCGGAGTTGGCCTCAATATAGTTTCAGATCATGGTCCCAATGCTGAGTCCTCACAGAAGAGTTCAGAGGGTTGTGGGATGAAAGAACTAGGTCTTTCTGCTTTAGATGCTGAATCTTTTGTTCCGAGTTTCACTGCTGAAGATATTGGCTCCAGAGAGTTCCATGGGGTATCTTCGGGGTTGAGTTCTCAATCTTTTCAAGAAGAGAGTGATAAAAACTTTGTTAAGCAACAGCTAAGTTCACCTGCACTGGATGTTGTTGACTCAAATAGCCAAACTGACAGTCTGGAAGGAAACTGGGGCTCTGTTTCAGGTATTTGTCTTCTTAATTAGTTTTTGTATCACAAATTCTCTCTTATTTGGCATAATAATATAAAAAATGTTGCACTTGCACTGCTTTTGCTTGCCCCACTTTCTGTACTTGTGACTTGGAGAAGAGTAATCATGACCCAAAACTGTTATCTGCAACCATGTACTGAAGATGGGTCTAACGAAGTGAATTTTATCCTTTGACTTGATTATGTCATTGTGGTTGGTAGAATAAAGAAATTACGTATACAAGTTCTTATGTGTTTTGGTTTGGTTTTCATTGGATCAGTTTATATGTTTCCTTTCAATAAGGGTGTCTTGTGGTGCATTGACAATTATTTAGAATGCCATTTATTCTTTACTGCAATGCTATTCTTATTCTATCTCTGTGCCTAAAATACCTTATTTGATGCTTATGCACAAAAAGAAGAGTTACAATTTTCTAAACTCAGTCTATTTTCTGTTGATGCACGGTACAGTTCTTTCTATCCAGTCAGATGCACAAGCTGTACCACCTACAGATTCCCAAACTTCAGTGGAAGAGAAGAAGTCAAGAGCTGCATCTGAGAGACAACACCCTGAAAAATCTGATATGTTTGAGGCACCGTCTTTCATGACATTGGTTGAACCTAGAGGCGTGAATGACCAAAAAGCTACTGCTGCTGAAATTCACACAGCACATAACCCAGAGCAGCCAAAACCTGCACCTTTGCAGGCAGGGTGGTTTCCTTCTATCAGTCATGTTGTGAACGAATCACCGGGGAGAAAGAAAAACGAAGAGATCATTGCCAAGGTTACAAACTGGAGCACTGGAAAGCAACACACCCCTTTGAAGAACCTTTTGGGTGAGGCCTATCTAGAAAATAAAGCAAAGTCACCGACCCAAAAAGAAAGTCAAGCTCCTGCGCCTCAGAGGGATGATAAAGCAGTGAAGGTGAAGGATGGTGGTCCTGGAGCGACAACAGTGAACTCAATTCTGGGTCCTGAATCACCAACAGGTCAGGCATCTAAGAAAGAGAATGCAAAAGAATGGAACTCTCCGGCACGGTATCCTTCAGACATTAAGAGTGAAAAGAAGAAAGTCAAGGGTAGACCATATTGGGCGCAATTTGTATGCTGCTCATCCGTGCATTAGCATCCCCAGTATCTCAGTTTTAGAACTTTTGAAATGCGGGTAAAGCTTTACAGTTCTAGTTATATGGAAGTTTGTTTCGATCGTGGATGCACATATTGCCCATGTGTTTTAGCTGTAATTTTGTACTTCTACCGACTTAGGTACATATTGTCAGTATGGTTATACGAGTCTCGGATTTTATAGGCGTTAATTTGGTTATATATTTCATGCAGGAGGTTCATAGTTTGTTGATGAATATGTTTACTCTGGGATGAAATTGCAGCCTGATCTTCAATCTTTATAATGTTTTTACTAGGTCCATTATCTCTATCAAGAGTTGTTGTCATGTCTTAATAGACACCTCCGCATTGTGCTCCAGAATTAAGTTCAAAGCTTTCCTCCGGGAAAAAAAGAAGATATTATTAGTATGGATAAACCTCCGCTTCCATTTTACGAAATTAAGTTCACAATAATTATTAGGGTATCACCTCCGCATTGTACCTTTCTATACTTTTGTGATTTAGTGGTTTCTTTTTACTTAAAGGGAATGCTAGCAACATTCTTTCTAACATTCTCCTTTGAATATTCTTTCTTTTTTTCATGACATATGTCATTTTCTTTACACTTAAAAAATACCATGCATCAAACAACCTACTTTTTGTTTTCCCTATTCACCCTTATTTGATGTATTGACTTTAATGTTTACTTCAATTCATTCAATTTTTTTTTACAACTCTCTCTCTTCGAATAATCATAGACTTGCAGCCCCAAATCCAACCCTCTATATCATTTTGAGAAAGCCAGACCTTCACACTTGAAACAACATGACATCTCCCACAAAAAAATCAAAATCAAAATCCATCAAAATCATTTTGTTTATTTCTCATATTAAAGTTTGCAACTTTAAGGAGAGATTTTTAAATTTGGGCTGGGTTGTTGTTGTTGGTGCTTGGTAATGGTCCTCAAACCCAAATTTAGTAATGGCCAATGCTTGCCGTGGCCTTGAGGGTCTTCTTACTGTAGCCAAAACTTGCAAGGGCCTTGGTTTTGTTTGAAGAGAGATCGGGGTAAGAGAGAAAAAGAGGGAGAGAGAAGGAAGAGAGTATGGGGAGGTGGTGAGGAGAGGGTGGGGTGGAGATGGGTGGCGCTAAGGAGATGGTGGGGAAGATGGAGGTGCTGGGCTTTGGGGAAGAAGGTGGGGACGAATAGGTTTTTTATTATTATTATTATTATTATTATTATTTATTATTTATTATATTTAAATTTAAATTTAAATTATTAAATATTTAATAAATTAATATAATTAATTTTTTTTATTTATAAAATATAATAATTTTTTACAAGTTACTAAGAAAGCTGTAAAAAAAAATTAATAAATTAAAGTAAAGTCAATACATCAAATAAGGGTAAATATGGAAAATAAAAATTAGGTTGTTTGATGTATTAATGACATTATTTTAAGTGCAAAGAAAATGACATATGTCATGAGAAAAATGGGAGAAGGTTCAAAGGAGAATGTTAGAGAGAAGGTTGCTAGCACTCACTCTTGCACTCTTTTTTAAAATTTTTTTTGAACCATTGGATTAATATCCAACGGTGGGTGACCACACTCTCTTGGACTCCTGTGGTTCAAGAGATCGGAATTATATATATATATATATATATATATATATTCATGACCTTACAGATCCGTGAAGCATTTCCTATTACTAAGCATTGATGAGCCAAATCAAATTTATATAAAGAAAGACAAACGGTGCCGTTGGAATATCTAATTGTTTTCTTCACTTAAAATATATACATATACGGTATACCCTTGTTTCCATTACTCTCTGTCTAAAAGCTTCAACACAATTTCGTTCTTATAAGGCATAATTGACTAAAAAGCATGCAAAGAACTCCTGCAGGCGTTTATTTCTTTCTTGTCTTGATTATCTTCTTTCTCTTAATAAGCACAGGTTAGTTAATTTTAAACTTGATTTTTAAAAATTAATCAACAATTATCGTTCATGATATTTATATTCAGGACATCCTCCAACAAAGTGGGAACTGAAATTAATCAATAATTTTCGTTCTTGATATTTGAATTCAGTACATCCTTCAACAAAGTAGAGACTGGGTGCCACTAGTTAAACTTTATTCTTGACTAATAATATGTTATACTTGGTTTATGCAGCTGTCTATGTTAATAAAAATTTTAACATTCCTCTAATAGCGTAAGACCATCTACATTTTGTATTCTAAGCAATTGATTATGTTAATACATGTGCTATCACCTGTGAAGCTACAACTAACAGCCTCTGTTCATGAGTCTCAAACGTTGAAATTTTGATGAATGAGTGGATTATAAGATACAAATCTTGAGATAGTTGAGATTGAATAGTTGAAACCGTTAGAAGAAATCACTTGAGCTACAAGTGCTTTGAATTTGAAATTTTTTTTTTAAATTTTTTTTTAAATTTGACAATTTGATATATAGAGATGACAAGAAAATGTTGGAGTCAGAGCAAGAAATGGCATAAAAGATGTAGAGACAGCGCACATTGTAAGAAATACTGTATAGAGACACAAGGAAGGACACACTAGAGATTGTCACGGACGTTGGACAAGCAAATGCTATTGCAA
Source organism: Prunus persica (assembly GCF_000346465.2). Lineage (NCBI taxonomy): Eukaryota > Viridiplantae > Streptophyta > Magnoliopsida > Rosales > Rosaceae > Prunus > Prunus persica. The sequence continues at coordinate 14,058,669 of NC_034009.1, forward strand.
TCGGTGTGGACCAACACATTAATTATTTATGTGATTCTATTCTGAAATCCACTTGAGTTTTATTCATTTCACATTATGAATAACCTAAACATTCCCTATCAATTTCGTTTGCAATTAATATTTGGCATTTGAATATTGTAATATCTTTTCACGTCGATCTTTGTTGAGTCGTCACCATTCAGTCTAGAGAAACAACTAATTTACACTGTTGTTCCATGTAGTTTTATTCGCGATCAATTTGATCTATATAGTTTTGTTTTGTTTTGTTTTTTTACAATTGTACACATTGTAGTTTTTTTTTCTTTTTTCGGTATAAATTGTTTGAGCAAAATTCCGCACGGGGAATATTCGCACGTAAATTCTTTGACCCTTGAACTTCCTTCTCTTTCATTTCTCTCGATCCATCTGAAAAAGGTTGGAGTAAATAAACCACACTCAACGAGTGTTGGCCAAAGGCCCTTCGATGCCTAAGTTAGTTCGATTGGACCTTGAAAAATATACGACAATAGCTAAGAATTGAGTGGTTGGAGTCGTGTGTGGTGGTGGCCGGAGAGAGAGAGAGAGAGAGAGAGAGAGAGAGAGAGAGAGATGTTTCTTGAGTAAAAGTAATCAATGTTTCTTGAGTAAAAATCTGATTACCTCATATGTGTGATGTAGCTATGTATTTATAGTACTCCCTGTCAGTTAGGGTTTGAAGAATAATCCTTATTTAATTAGGATTATTCTTACCCAAAAATAAGAGATTGAAATTAAACAAGGAGATTCGGTGGAAATCTCATTATTAATTTAGGGAGATATTAGTGTCACCCGCTTATTAGTTGCCAAAATATATGCTCTCATAAATGCCCCCTAGCTTCTACATGGCGCGTATGTGGCAAGGAGGAGATGTGAAATATTCTTCGGGCTTTCCGACTGCGTTTGGGCTTCCACTTGTGAGTAGGGCTCCAAGTTAAAGTAGGCCTTTGATTTCTTCTTGGAATTGGTTTGTGACTCCTTGTTGGTTAAGGATACCCAACTATTATAAATACAAGGCTTTTCTTCACTCCTATTCAAATTGCAAACTTGTCTTCCTCTACTTTCTAGCTTGTGAGAGACATTGAAGGAGTGTACTGTTGGAATTCTAAAAAGGATTTAAAAATTTAACCGTTTTGATTTATTTAATGATTTTGGCTGTTTTATTTTATTTATTGTGGGGGTTATACATATTTAATTTTCAAGTGTTATTTCTATATTGAATGCCTTAATTTTCTAGTTTAATGTGGTGAAGGTTACATGTTATTGGATACCTACAAAAGGTCATCCTTCCTTCACATTTGATATACTATCAGAATATCACATACCACAATCACCACCACAATCTGATTCTCTCATCTTCCACCTTTTATACTTTTTCTACTTATATTATTATTTTTGAGCAACGGTTCTGTGACTTGGAGACCTATTTTCGACTGTGAACGTGCTCATAGCGGACCTTGAGCCTGTGTATCGAGGGGTCGTATCTTAGAGTCTTGTAGACCGTCAATACCTACACACGTAGGGAGGCTACAAAGGCTTTAGGACAACGTCTTTAACGTGCTTCACCATACCAGGCTTGCTTTCATAATCGTAATTTATTTTACTTTTATTTACCTATTATTTGTTTATTTAGTTTTACTTTACCTTTCCAATTTTTTATATATATTATTAATGTTATAAAGAGTTTTGCGTTTGGCTTATACGGAAAGGGGAAAACTATAATTTTTATAACATATACTCCTTGCTTGTTAAGGAGAGGAGTCGCCGTGTACACCAAGATAGGTCACACTTGGTTTATTTATTAATTTTTTTCTTCTTTGTGACGAGGACCAGCTGGTTGGGCTCAATTGGTTGTTGTCGTGCCCACGGGGAGTGGCTGGAGCGATGACGCCAATTGGTGGCGGTGGTCGCTGCTGTTGCTGGCCGCTATGGCTGTTTTTTTTTTCTATCACGACAAGGACTAGCTGTGCTGGAGCAGGTACCCCGTTTGGCTGCTGGGTTATTACCGTCATCTGCCGGCTGTTGTCGGCTACTGCTGGTTGTGGCAATAGCTGCTGTCCCTTTTTTTTTTTTGGGTGCTAGAACTTAGGGTTTTGACTTGTGATTTCTCTTCCTTTTGTAGTTGCCCAATCATCATGTCATCTAACGAGGGAAGCCAATCTTCTGGTTTGCAAGTGCCCATGTATTTGTGGGGTAGCTTGATGGACATATTTTATATTATATATTTAACCTCATTCTTAGTATATTTTGGTTAATATTTTGGAAGAATTTTGATACTTTGAATTATATTTCCAATATAGGACTTTCGACTCTCTCTAGAGCAAAACATAATCAAATTGAGGAATTTTGGAGTAATTCCAGTTGGAGGACGTTCTTGAGTCGCTTAGCTTGATCGTACCAAAATTTCAGATTTTTCTTCCAAGCGGTTATTTTCTGGCAACAAAATAAAGGAGCAGTGCGCGGTGCTGGAATAGTGACGTGTTAGGCTTTTATTGCATTTTTGGAGCCCAAGATGACCTCGGATGGGTTTGTGGCCTTCTAGAGAAGTGTTCAGAACATTTTTATCTTTAAAACAACCTATCTTGGGCCAGATTTGGAGGAGATTTGGGGCCAAAACGTGGCTGGGCAGATTTTGGGCAGATTCTCCTATTCCAATTTGAACTTTATTTCCTAGTATTATTTTATTTAATTAGTTTCCTTGTGGGGATAGAAAAGCTGTACATTGGCAGCTAGGTTTTAAGGGGTATTTAAGCTCTTTCTCACAAGGAATTGAGGACTCCCTTTTTCACTTTTGAACTTTGAATTGTGGAGAGCAATTGCTAGGGTTTTGGGTTTTCACAACTTCAGGTGTTTTCGTTCTTTTCTTTTTAATGATATTTTCTTGGATTTCAATTATGAGTATGCGTAACTAAATTTCTTTTGCTAGGGTGAAGCCTTGAACCTTAGCATGAATATGTGATTTTTATTTAATTGCTTATGATGAGTGCATGCCTACTTGAATTGTTAATCACTGTTTTAAACTATCTAATTGTCTTAATGCCTGATCACCATTAGGATCTTTAGAAAAGTAATTGGATGCAATTTTGGTCGGAAAGTTCCCTGAAATTGATGCTAGCTTCTTGTGATTAATAATTGTAATTTCACTTAAGATGAACACCACGTCTTAAGGGTTGCATGGTTTTTCAAAGGGTTTTCACAAAACTTAATGAGTCTTTCATGTTCAGATTTGATCCGAACGTCCGGACGGGTTGCATGTTAGATATACGTTCTGTGTTGGAGGTTCCAAGTAGAATATACATTAGGAAAACCTAACCTTCAAATTGGCATGTGCAAATCATAAGTAATTGGTAAAAGTTCATAGGATTGCTAGGTGATGGTGAAACCCTAGTACTTTTATAAATTGATATTCAAAACTCTTTCCTTCAATTGTATTTGTTTTTAGAATCAACCAAATTCATAATCATCTTTCTTGACCTTTTATTTTAAGTAGTTATTTGGAATTTGTCTTTACATAAATTGCTAATTAGTCCTTGAGGAAAACGACCTTGCATGAGCATCTATACTACAATAGCCTTGTATTCTTGCAAGTATTTTATGTGATTTTAACTCTGTTTGCACAAGTACTAAAAATCCTATCAAGAAATTGGCGCCGTTGCCGGGGACTATTTTAGACAATTTTTGTTTAACCTTTTTCTGATTTATTTTATTTTTAATTTTCGTCCAAAAAAAAAATAAAAAAATAAAAAAATAAAAAAAGAAAAGAAAAGAAAAAAATTGAAATTGAACAATTTTGTTTCTGTTGCAGATTTTGCAGACTGCATGGTCCAAACCAGATCAGGAACTGCACAGATTGTACAATTTGATCCAGAACCAGAGTGCACACTGCATAGACAGCGGAGAGAAGTTACTTGGGCTTGGGACTGTTCACTGCAGGGCACTTTTCTGCAGAATCTGTTTGCAAACGAGAGTAACATGGCGTTAGAATTACCTGCGGCAGGTAGACCACTCAGGGAGTCATTGGAAGCCCGTGCCACTGATGTTCCCAATTGCATTGTGTATCCTGAACAAGAAGAGGGTGATTCGTTTGAGATCAGGCACCATATGCTTGAAATTCTACCTACTTTTCAAAGGTTGCCTAATGAAGATGCAAACATACATATTGCAAAATTTATTGTGGGTTGCAAGAATATTTTGATTAGGGGTTTTTCTGCTGAGGCTATTAAGTTACGTCTTTTCCCTTTCACTTTGAAGGACAAGGCAGAAACTTGGTTATTCACTCTACCAGCTAATAGCATTACTACTTGGCAGTAGTTACACACAAAATTCCTGAACAAATATTATCCAGCATCCAAGACATTGAATTACAAGAGGGAGATTTTGACATTCACACAGAAGCCCAATGAAGAGTTTCATGAAGCGTGGGAGAGATATACAGAGATGTACATAAAGTGTCCACATGTTAAAATTGATTCAGATACACAAATGAATATTTTCTTTGATGGGCTTAATCCTACATCTAAGAGCCATGTGAATGCATCAGCTGGAGAATCATTATCAAATAAATCTGCAAGAGAGGCATTTGAACTGTTTGATATGATGGCTACAGAATCTCAGCAATGGGCAGCAGAACATTCACAGAAAAGGGGCATTTTTGAGTTATCAGTAGGTTCTCCCAACATGTCTGCACAAATGGAAAAAATGGATAAGAAAATTGATGCAAAGTTTGATATGCTTCTACAACATATAGCAAGTTCTACACAGCAGCCACCTACATCAACAGTTTGCACTATATGCAGTATGGCTACACATGACATAATGGGCTGCCCACATAGAGACTCTTACCCAGAGCTTGTTGAACAACATGTCAATATGATGAACAGCTATCAAAGGCCTAGGAATGATGCATATGCAACTCATTACAATCCTGGATGGAGGGATCACCCTAATTTCAAATGGGGTGACAATCAGACTAATGCCAAACCATTCCAGCATGCACAAAAACCTTTTGTTCCCTCCAAACCATCTCTGGAAGATCAACTTGCTAAACTGGCAGCAACAACTCAATCATTCATCGAGGGCAACAATCAAAGATTTCAAAATGTTGAAGCATCAATTAAAAGTTTGGAGCAACAATTTGGACAGCTAGCTACACAGATTTCAGACAGAGAAAAGGGCAAATTTCCTAGTCAAACAATTCCTAATCCAAATGGACGTGAAGATTGCAAAGTTGTTCGGACTTTACGATGTGGAAAAAGCTATGACAATCGTGAAAATAGCATTGAAAAGGAGCAGCAAACAGTGGAGGATAATACAGAAAAATTTTGCAGCAGCAGAACCTGCCAAACCTGCAGAAAAACATAATTTGGCAGATCTAGAAACTGTTCCAAAACAAGTTCCTGAGCGTGTTTATGAGGCCCCAATTCCATATCCATAACGTTTGAAGTCTAAAGCAAAAGATCAGCAACTTAAGGACTTTATGCAGACATTATCCAAGGTTCAAATCAACATTCCCTTACTGGATGCAATCAAGAAAATTCCATCATATGCCAAATTTTTGAAGGAAGTTTGCAGCAGCAAAAAGAAGCTTTCAGATTTGGACAAAGTTATTTTGACAGAACAATGCAGCGCAGTTTTGCTACACAAACTACCACCTAAGAAAAAAGATCCAGGGAGTTTTAATATTTCTTGCACTATTGGAAATTCTAATTTTAAAAGTGCTTTAATTGATTTGGGTGCAAGTATTAATTTGATGCCTTTTTCTGTTTTTCAGCGATTGGGGCAAGGAGATTTAAAGCCTACATCAATTATACTTCAACTAGCTGACCGTTCAATCACTTATCCAAGAGGTGTTATTGAAGATCTAATTATTAAGGTTGATAATCTGTATCTACCGGCAGATTTTGTGGTTTTAGACATGGATGAAGACCTTCAAACACCTATTATTTTGGGGAGGTCGTTTATGGCAACAGCTAGGACCTTAATTGATGTGGAAGCTGGAACATTGACTTTACGGGTTCAGGACCAATCTGTGGTATTTAATTTGTTTGAGGCAGCAAAACGTCCTGCTGAACAGCTAGATTGTATGCGTATTGACATGGTAGACAGTATGGTGCAGGACAGATTTTATGCTAATTCAAAAACAGATCAGTTGCTGCATGTTTTACAGGGGGCATTTGAGACAGATTCTGAAGATGAAGGTGTTCATGAGTACATACACGCATTGAACAGTCTGCCCACAGTGTTGCCAAAATTTAGGAATGTGTATGAGAGTTTAGGGGAGCCCAAACAGCCCCTTAAACCATCCAGACAACAGCCGCCAAAATTGGAGCTGAAGCCTTTACCACAACATCTTAAATATGCATATTTAGGAGCTGCAGAGACGTTGCCAGTTATAATTGCAGCAGATTTAACACCGACAGAGGAGGATAAATTGCTTCGTGTGTTGAGAAAATATCAAGATGCATTGGGATGGACAATTGCGGACATCAAGGGAATCAGCCCAGCACTATGTATGCACAGAATATTAATGGAAGACGACGTAAAGCCAACAGTTGATGCTCAACGCCGCCTTAACCCAATTATGAAAGAGGTGGTCAGAACAGAGGTTATGAAATTACTTGATGCAGGTATGATTTATCCTATTTCTGACAATAAATGGGTTAGCCCGACTCAAGTTGTGCCTAAACGAACCGGTATTACAGTGGTGAAAAATGATAATAATGAGTTAGTTCCTACACGATTGACTACGGGTTGGAGAATGTGTGTAGATTACTGGAAGCTTAACACAGGGACAAGAAAAGACCATTTTTCATTGCCTTTTATTGACCAGATGTTAGAAAGGTTGGCTGGGTGGGCTTTTTACTGTTTTCTTGATGGGTATTCTGGGTATAATCAGATTCCAATCGCACCAGAGGATCAAGAGAAGACTACTTTCACTTGTCTATTCGGTACTTATGCTTATCGGAGGATGCCATTCGGATTATGCAATGCACCTGCTACGTTTCAACGTTGTATGATGAGTATTTTTTCTGGCTTGGTCAAAAATATTGTGGAAGTTTTTATGGATGATTTTTTTGTTTTTGGGGATTCATATGATCAGTGCTTACAGAATTTATCATTAGTTCTTCAGAGATGTCAAGCGACGAATTTAGTGCTAAACTGGGAAAAGTGTCATTTCATGGTTGAACAGGGAATTGTCTTGGGTCATTCAATTTCTAGCAAAGGCATCAAGGTTGACAAAGCAAAGATTGAAGTTATTGCAAAGCTGCCACCTCCTACATCAGTAAAAGGTGTGAGATCCTTCTTAGGACACGCAGGTTTTTATCGTCGGTTCATCAAGGATTTCTCCAAGATTAGTCGACCCTTATGCACTTTATCGGCTAAGGATGCACCATTTAATTTTGATAAGGCCTATTTAGAAGCATTCAACAAGTTGAAAGCACTCCTAACTTCGGCACCCATCATTGCTGCACCAAATTGGGATTTACCATTTGAACTAATGTGTGATGCGTCAGATTATGCTATCGGGGCAGTTTTAGGGCAGCGAAAAGATAAGCTTCCCCATGTCATCTATTATGCAAGTCGTACTCTAAATGATGCACAGCTTAACTATGCAACTACAAAGAAGGAATTGTTGGCAGTTGTGTTCGCACTAGAGAAATTTCGGTCTTATTTGGTTGGGGCTAAAATAATTGTCTATACAGATCATGCTGCACTAAAATACTTGTTGTCTAAGAAGGATGCAAAGCCTAGATTGATTCGTTGGGTTCTCTTACTTCAAGAATTTGACTTAGAGATTAAAGACAAGAAGGGCAGTGAGAATGTTGTGGCTGATCATTTATCTAGATTAATTATTCCAGCAGCTACAGAGGCAGATTCTCTACCATTGAGTGAAAGTTTCCCAGATGAATAGCTATTTGCTGTCATAATTGACACACCTTGGTTTGCAGATATTGTCAATTATTTGGCTAAGGGTGTGGTGCATCCAGATTTTTCCTACCAGCAGAAAAAGAAGTTTTTATCTGATGTAAAGCACTATTTCTGGGATGAACCGTACTTATACAAGTATTGTGTAGACCAGATTATTCGCAGGTGTATTCCGGAGGTTGAACAGGAAAGTGTTTTAAAGTTTGCTCATCACTACGCTTGTGGAGGACATTTTGGGCAGAAAAGGACAGTAGAGAAAATCCTACAGAGTGGGTTATTTTGGCCAACACTTTTTAGAGATTCACAGAATTGGTGCAAGGCATGTGATAGGTGTCAAAGGGTCGGCAATCAATCCAGAAGGAATGAGATGCCCCAGCAAAGTATCCTAATTGTTGAACTATTTGATGTTTGGGGTATTGATTTCATGGGACCATTCCCATCTTCTAATGGGCACCAATATATTTTAGTGGCTGTGGAATATGTTTCAAAATGGGTCGAGGCCATTGCAACACCAACTAATCAAGGATCAGTGGTCCTGAAGTTCCTCCAGGGGGTTATATTTCCACGTTTTGGAATACTGCGTGTTATTCTTAGTGATGGGGGAAGCATTTTATTAATAAACCATTTGCTAACCTACTGGCAAAATACGGGATTAATCATCGCGTGGCTACACCATACCACCCACAGACATCTGGTCAAGTTGAAGTTTCAAACAGAGAAATAAAGCGTATTTTGGAGAAAACAGTGAGCTCTACACGCAAGGATTGGAGTTTCAAACTAAATGATGCTTTGTGGGCATACATGACAGCTTATAAAACTCCTATTGGGATGTCACCATTCCGACTTGTTTATGGGAAAGCCTGTCATCTACCTATGGAGCTGGAGCATAAAGCTTACTGGGCCATTAAAGAGTTAAATTTTGCATATGACTCAGCTGGGGAAAAGCGGAAATTGCAGTTAAATGAGCTAGAGGAAATTCGTCAAGGTGCTTATGATAGTTCTCGCATCTACAAGGAAAGAACTAAGGCATTTCATGACAGTCAAATTTTACGGAAGGAATTTCAGCCAGGGCAAAAGGTTCTGTTATTTAGTTTAAGGCTCAAGTTGTTTCCAGGGAAATTAAAATCTCGCTGGACTGGACCCTACCTAGTGACTCAAGTTTTTCCTCATGGAGCAGTTCAAATCACTAATGAAGATAAAGGCAACACGTTCAAGGTGAATGGTCGTAGGCTGAAACCCTACGTGGAGACACCCTTTGACATTGCAGCCGAGTCTTTGACTCTGAAGGAACCAGTGATTTGACCACCAGGCTTCTGCAAAGTCTAGCTACAGACTTAAAATAGCGCGCTTATTGGGAGGCAACCCAATTTTTCTAAACTCTTTACTTCTTTTATTTTCAAAACAAAAAAACAAAAACAAAAATTTGTTGTTTTCTTTATCTAGTTGTTTCTTCTTCTTTTTTTTTTCTTTCTATTCCTAACACATAATTGACTCAATGCAGGACACAACCATCAGCAGCAAGCATCAAAAACAGAAAATCCTATACTGGAATCTTGCACCCAGTAGCAGCTGGAATCTTGCACCCAGCAGCAGCTGGAATCATGCACCCAGCAGCAATCACACAATTTGCAGGCATTCGAAATTATACTCACCAGATGCACGGGTCCACCTTTGGCACCCCCATGTGATTCCATGCACTTTGCGCTTGTGTGTTGACTGCCCTCTCATGGATCTGCATTTTTCCTACACAGTGCACATTAATGTAAGTATTTGCAGGGACAAAGAACTCACATCTATACATCAACCACAGCTCCCAAATCAGGACCACAACCAATTCTGGAATTAATCTTACCTTCAGATGGATATTGGATCTTGACAACAATCCTTGCAAGATTATTGGTCAAGTGGTTCCTGGGTGACTCAGTGTTCTCAATATTGCTGAGAGTAAAGGTCTCTCCTCTAAGACCAGTTTGGAAGCCTTGGGAATTCTGTGGTTGTGGTTTTGATCCTGTGAAACACACGAGTGACCAGCACCTTGTTGAAGTCACCAATCTCAAACTTCAAGCTTGGCCACATGGGATTCCAATTCTTTGACAATTCATGTGAGCATCCAATAGCTGGCGTCCTTTCCAATCTGGGTTGGGAATCAAGCAGATGGTGTAATTTCAATTTAAAAAAAAAACAAAAAAAAAAAAAAAAAAAACAGTTCTGGGGTTCGACAGTTTACCTACGAGATGCACAGATCTGGGGTCCTTACTGGTAGAGAATAGACTCTTGTTCGGCTTCAGCTTGTTTTCATCTTGGAACAAGTTAGCATCTGGTGACATGGATTGAGACAGATCTGAATTTGAGGAATCCAGGGACTCCAAAACCATCCAAAAATTCAGGTGCATCAGATAATTCAACCCCACTGGTTGTGTTTGCTGCAGATGTGGCCTCCTCACACAGATGAAAATGCTGGTGTAATTGGGTTGAAAGAGAGGAAAGGATCGTGAGTGTTGGAGAGAATGAAGAAGAGCGAAGGCGGAGATGGATGATCTTGAGAAGAGAGAAATCAGAGATCTTTTCTGATTCTCTGGACACAGCGAGAGGTTTTGGTTTCTCCAAGCAATATTATTTTTCTTCTGCAAAATGGGAATGGACAGAAGAGAGCCTTTCAGCTCTAGGCTCGGGCTAGGAGAAGGGAATCCAGTATTTTTTTCAAAAGACAGATGCAGCAGCTACACCATGTTATATTGTAGCTGTCGCTCATATTTGAAACAAGTGTGGACGTGGTTGAGTTGGTCAACGCTCTTTGCATCCCTGCTCCAGGTCCTGCCTTTGAATCACTGCAGCGTCACCTCTGCATCCCTGGTGTGTTCATTTTTATTTTATTTCGTTTTTCTTTTTTTTATTTTATTTTATTTTCTGTTTATGTTTTATGTTCTTTTATTTTCTTATTTATTTATTTATTTATTTATTTATTTTCTATTTTTTTCTCCTAATTACTTCTTTAGTTGTTTCTCTTGTTTATTTTCCACACCTTGAGGACAAAGTGTGATTTAAGTTTGGGGGTGGGAAAGTAAATTTTATATTTTTCATTCTTTTGAGTCTTGTTTAAAAATTTTCGTTTTTTTTCAGTCAATATCCATAGATTATTTTAAACGTTAGAACAAATGGACATGGTGAAAATCAATCCCACAGTAGAGTCTTTTCTATTTATTGTTGCTTAGACACTAATTCATGAATTATACTTTGAAATTTGCACATCACACCAACATGGTTTTTGGGGAGTGAGATTGGAATACTTATTTTTTTTTTGTCCAAGTGTGTTTTAATTTCTGTTCAATATAAATAAAGTTAGTACGTGTTATTAAAGTAATAATTGCCTCACCCGAAACTTTGCTAGTAACCGGGCCAGTCCTACCTAATCAGCAGTGATTCTCGAGACAAAAGGTAGAGTTTTGGCATGAGGCAGGGTGGTTAGTTGGTTTCGTAGCCTTTTCAGCTTGAGTTAATAAGTCCTTAGGGGTGTTCTACACCTAGTGCCCTAAAACCCGAGTGGTTTGGGAGACATTGACCTAAAGCTGGCTACACGGTTGGATCGAAAGCTTAAGGGAACCAACATTGCACAACCACTACTGTTACTATAAAAACAAAAAAACAAAAAATAGAAAAAAGAAATGGAAAAAAAAAGTGAAAAAAAAAAAAAGTGTGGAGTGTGTGAAGTATGAATAAAAGGGATGAGAGTTAAGGGTTTTAGTCGAGTCTCCATAACCATAATGGTTCACTTTACACCGAAAGAAGTTTGTGAATTCTTTTCTAATTGAGTCTAAATAGCTTAGATTTTGTGGTGGGATTACTTGGATCTATTGAAAGGATGTTCTAGTTTTTAAAATTTTCTATGTCGCAACTTGAAGATGGAAATTTTGTCCTAGTTAAGTGTTAGCCAGATGTCTAATCTGTTAAGTTTTTATTTGAGTCTTGTTTCGCTTGAGGACAAGCAAAAGCTAAGTTTGGGGGTATTTTGATGGACATATTTTATATTATATATTTAACCTCATTCTTAGTATATTTTGGTTAATATTTTGGAAGAATTTTGATACTTTGAATTATATTTCCAATATAGGACTTTCGACTCTCTCTAGAGCAAAACATAATCAAATTGAGGAATTTTGGAGTAATTCCAGTTGGAGGACGTTCTTGAGTCGCTTAGCTTGATCGTACCAAAATTTCAGATTTTTCTTCCAAGCGGTTATTTTCTGGCAACAAAATAAAGGAGCAGTGCGCGGTGCTGGAATAGTGACGTGTTGGGCTTTTATTGCGTTTTTGGAGCCCAAGATGACCTCGGATGGGTTCGTGGCCTTCTAGAGAAGTGTTCAGAACATTTTTATCTTTAAAACAACCTATCTTGGGCCAGATTTGGAGGAGATTTGGGGCCAAAACGTGGCTGGGCAGATTTTGGGCAGATTCTCCTATTCCAATTTGGACTTTATTTCCTAGTATTATTTTATTTAATTAGTTTCCTTGTGGGGATAGAGAAGCTGTACATTGGCAGCTAGGTTTTAAGGGGTATTTAAGCTCTTTCTCACAAGGAATTGAGGACTCCCTTTTCACTTTTGAACTTTGTATTGTGGAGAGCAATTGCTAGGGTTTTGGGTTTTCACAACTTTCAGGTGTTTTCGTTCTTTTCTTCTTAATGATATTTTCTTGGATTTCAATTATGAGTATGCGTAACTAAATTTCTTTTGCTAGGGTGAAGCCTTGAACCTTAGCATGAATATGTGATTTTTATTTAATTGCTTATGATGAGTGCATGCCTACTTGAATTGTTAATCACTGTTTTAAACTATCTAATTGTCTTAATGCCTGATCACCATTAGGATCTTTAGAAAAGTAATTGGATGCAATTTTGGTCGGAAAGTTCCCTGAAATTGATGCTAGCTTCTTGTGATTAATAATTGTAATTTCACTTAAGATGAACACCACGTCTTAAGGGTTGCATGGTTTTTCAAAGGGTTTTCACAAAACTTAATGAGTCTTTCATGTTCAGATTTGATCCGAACGTCCGGACGGGTTGCATGTTAGATATACGTTCTGTGTTGGAGGTTCCAAGTAGAATATACATTAGGAAAACCTAACCTTCAAATTGGCATGTGCAAATCATAAGTAATTGGTAAAAGTTCATAGGATTGCTAGGTGATGGTGAAACCCTAGTACTTTTATAAATTGATATTCAAAACTCTTTCCTTCAATTGTATTTGTTTTTAGAATCAACCAAATTCATAATCATCTTTCTTGACCTTTTATTTTAAGTAGTTATTTGGAATTTGTTTTTACATAAATTGCTAATTAGTCCTTGAGGAAAACGACCTTGCATGAGCATCTATACTACAATAGCCTTGTATTCTTGCAAGTATTTTATGTGATTTTAACTCTGTTTGCACAAGTACTAAAAATCCTATCATAGCTCCAAGGTACCTAAGAGGAAATTCGTGGCGAACTTGCATCGTATCACAACCGAATCCCAATTTCAGAAGTGGCACGCCACCTTTGCTTTTGCCATACCGAGTAATGTGCATGTCTGGTTGGCAGAGCCTTCAAGGGACTGCGTGGTTCGTACGGAGCCCAATGATCGAGATGCCAAGATCATCACATTCCGCCTGTTCTACTTCTCTTTAGCTTTCGATTTCCAATATCAGGGTTCTTTAAGAGGGTGTTCCATACCATGGGGTGTGCTCCTAGTCAGTGTACTCCGAACGTCTATTGGGTGGTCATCTGCTTTGATTTTGAGGTGCCTTAAATTTGATTTTGATTTTGATTTTGATTTTGAGTTCAACTTTGATGTTGATTTAGGGTTCGAATGTCTTTTCGACTTTGCTTCAGCTCAAGAGCTCTGTGGTATTTTATTTTTGTTATCTCACTCGGTGACTGTGTGGATTTGGGGTTTCAAAAGCTAAGCAATGGAAGGTCGGGTTAGGGTTTCCAAAATTGAGAGAATGATGGAGTTCAATTTTGATTTTGATTTCGGCTTTGATTTCGATTGGTTTGACTCACTACTCCGGGGTCAAGTTTTTGGTCGATCAGATGCATCTTGGATACTTTTTCTTACTCGCGCTGAGGATTTCTTTGATTTCGTTTGGATTTAATACTTCAATGAATAACTAATTAACTATTAATTTGAGTGATTATGCCACTATTTGATTCTTGAATTGCAGACGAGATGGTGAGGAGGCAGGCTTTGCTACCAGGAGACTCGAGGGGGGTGTATCCAATTCTAACTTTTAAAGACTTTTTTTGAGTGAATGACTTTTCTAGAGTTGACAAATTCTTAATGACTTTTACATACTTTATAAAGTTAAGTGACAAACTTTCATATACTTTTGTCATAGAGTTTTATAGACTTTTAAATACTTATTTTTATATTTATTTTACAAATAGCATTTATCTTTTATGTTGATTGAACTAGTCGGCATACATTGAACAAAAAATTAGGGAAAAAAACAATTGGATACAATTACATAAAAGCAAAGAATAGTTCTCCTTAACATTAGAAAATGATAAAAATGACAAAGTACATTTGAAAATGTACCATAAGGAAATAATTGGCGCTCAACTAGCCATGATTCAGTTTACAAAAAAGCTTAGCCATGATTCATTTCAATGACAATGAATAAACCATAATACAAATTCCTTTTGAAAATTCCAATGCTCATTACCGTTGAGTTCCGTTATTATCTTGCATGGCATTTCTCCACATGTCAGAAGCTATACCAACTCTCCATTCATTAACATTCTCTCGTTGTTGTTCTTGAGTTTCAAAAACTTGTTCCACATTATCTCCTTCATTCCCTGGTAATGGTGAAGATGATGAAGACTCATTCTCTAGTTCAATAGGAAATTCATTAGAACGACATTCCCTACGAAGAAAATTATGTAGTCCTGCACAAGCTAACACAAGCTCTGCTTGAGTCCTATATGGGAATGGAGGTGCTGACTTGAAAATTGTGAATCTTGATTTAAATATCCCAAATATCCTCTCAATTACATTCCTCAAGGAAGCATGACGAAGATTGAACAACTCAGTTGCATTTTCGGGGTCACGACCTTGACCAGCAAAATCTTGTAGATGATATCATACACCTCGAAATGGAGCTAAAAATTGACGTCGATTTGGAAATCCACAATCCACTAAGAAATATTTACCTAATCATAAAATATATATAAAATTTGTATGCAAAGCATGATATAATGAATGATAATAATAAAACGAAGAGATAAGAGTGTACCTTGTGGTACCTTAAGTCCATTCCTCCTTGATAAAGCATCATTTAACACTTTTGAATCATGAGCTGAACCTTCCCATCCACTGAGCACGTATATGAACTCCAAATCAAAGTTACATGCTGCTAATACATTTTGTGATATCTTTCCATGACGATTGCGGTAGTTGCTTACATCACGTCCCTTCACCATGGCTGGAATATGTGTACCATCAATAGCTCCAATGCAATCCTAAAATGAATTAATAAGAAATTATAAGTAAAACATAGTTTTTGTTGGAATAATAACAATAATACTTATAATAATAAATTCCATTACCTTAAAGGAGGGGTAAAATCGTGTACTTTCTCTTATCTTAGCTGGCACTGCAGATCGAGGTTTAGCCAACATTTCTGGTGCTAGCGTGTTCAATGCCTTCAAGACTTTGTTGACGTTTTTGCTAGTAGCAAAATGTGATCGATCAAATGTCTTTCGGGTAAGACAATATCGAGAATTTTGACCTACAGTGAGTAAAAATGTAGCAAGCATTTCTTCAACACAAATAAATCTTGTATCTTGTAGGAGTGTTTTGTCTCTGATGATAGTGCATAATTTCTGAAACACATCTGGATACATTCTATAGACTTGTCGAAATTCTTCAGGATCTTCATGTAATATTTTATGTATATAATCATACCCACTTGTAGTAATTGGTCGTCGAATTAATGGATGCTCAATATGCTCACTACGCATGATAACCATAAGCTCATGTAGCACTTGGACCACTGCTTCCATTGCCATTAGTAAATGCTTGACGGTTTCGTAAAATTCTTCATCCATTTCTTCTCCCTCCATTTCCTCTTCCTCTGCTCTATTATCTCCATGCATGATCGATTGAGACATCATATGTGAACCACCTAAAATAAAAATTGGAAGCAATTACATTATGTAATATATAATGTAGTTGCCTCTGTTTAGTAAAGAATGCACTTGAAATTGCATGGGAAACAACATTTCTAAAATGGAATTAATATGTAAGGTATCATGCATGCAATTTATGACACGAGAAAACCATTAACTTTATAGTCAGATATTTTTTCTAAATATTATAATTGGAATTGAAAAGCACCAACTGCTCAAAGATATCATATTTGATGCATATGAAACAAACTTTAAAACTTTAAATATGTTCCTAATAGAAAATTTGACAAAATTCCACAAATATGAAGCCATAAACAAACTCTAAAAATTCAGACAAGTTGTGCTTAAGCATACTCCAAAATAACCAAAGTCTATCGCCTCCCACATAACCTCATTCATTCTGACAACTTATACATTATCCAATCTTTGCGCTCCTGAGGTGACATTTTCCAGAACATATCTTTTTTTGCTTTAGTATTAAGCAACTCAACAACCTTGTAACGAACCTGACTATCTAAGTTTGGGATTTCCATGATAGCATCCCAGCAACCACTCTCTTTTTCCTTTTTTTCCATAAGGCTATGGATTCCCCGAAAATCTGTGGCAATTGAATCAATGCTAAGAGAAACTCTTTCTAGAACATCGGCTCGAGTGTTGGTCTCAAAAGAGCTAGTGTTCCCCTCATACTCAGTTCTATTTCTTTTTGTCTGACCATTGCTTTCCAAGGGAAGCTCCACATTCGTGCCTTGAGTGGGAACATATGAATTAGGTTGTTTGGGTGATAGATCTTGGAATGTTGCAGCTTCAACTTCATTTGGTATGAATGCATGATTATCATAGTCATAACTCAAGTCATCTATCCCCACACGTCTACTTTCTTCCACTCCTAATGTTCTTGCATCCGTATCATCTCCCAATGCAATTGAGTTTCTTCCAACGGCAGTTCCATTCCCAATTGCAATTCTCAGAAGTTCATAGTCAGCAAAAGTGTCTATCTGAAAGTTGACATGGGCCGGGTGGAACTAACAAAGGGAAAAAAAAAACAATTAATGCATACACATACAAAATAATAAATTATCATATAATATATTTTCGAAAATAGAAGCTCACCTTAATATAATCTTTCCACACTTCATCACTAGCAGTGAACTTCTTTGTGATTGGATCCCACCCAAACCCAGAGCTATGACGCATAAGCTCAGAAAAAATATTATATCGTTGCTTAAACCATTTCAATCGGCTTAAGTATTGTGAATGATTCCTTTCACATCCAAGTTTTGCATTAAGAGCAGGAAGTATCTTTTTCTCAACTGTTTGCTTACTTAGCATTCCATTACTATCACGCCATCCACGATTGGCGGCATCAACCATGAGCTGTAGCAACTCATTGCTCTCTTCCAATGTCCACAATTTATAACCCCCACTAACTTTGCTCTTTCCTTTGTCATTTCCTCGTTGTGATTCTTCCATTGATAATTACTATATCACACGTACAAATCCTTATTAATTGTGTATATTTTCATAATAGCTTATTGGTAAACTGCATCCAATGCACCTTTTAAATTTTTATTTATCAAATCTAATCACATAGACAAGTAACATATTCTTATCAAAATAAATAAATATTACTCAGTCATCAATAATATTTCATAAACACTCACAAATCAACAGAAATGGTTAGATTACAAAAGAGTCTATATGCCAGCAATTCTCCTAACCTAATATGTGGGATGTAAATATTATATGAAAAAATTATCCACCTAACGAATTATGGGTAAAAAAACAGTACCTAAAGAATAAATTAATGGGTTTAGGGCCAACAAATTATATAATAAAATATTGTATGCAAACATAGCATATGAGACAATCAATATAATAAAATATTTATATGCAAATACAGCCTTTTTTACTATAGAAGAAATATTCATCAATAGAAGGAAAGTAAACGTGTGGATGAGAAGAGAAGAAAAATATTCAATATTTTTTTACTAACCTGAAGGAAGTGGATGACAATGGGATACCAAAGTGGAGCCCTAACCATGAAGAAAAAAGATCTATCTGCTTGATGCTTGATATAACAAGGGAAGAAAGAATTGGAGACGTTTGGAGACGTTTTGGTTCTATCTTCTCAACTTCCCAATATTTTCATAAAGTCTGGTGTAAATTAGCAAGACTTTTGGTAGTAAGAATTACCTTTAAAAGTATTGAAAAGTCATTTATTTAACAAAGTTTTTAAAAGTCATTAATATTTTGGATACCTCAAAACTTTTAAATACTCTTTAAAACTCACAATTGAATACAACTAAACTTTTAAAGACTATTTAAAAGTCACAATTGAATACCTTCAGACTTTTAAAGTCATTAAAAGTCATTAAAAGTTATAATTGGATACACCCCCCAGTTACTTCATATTTTCAGGTGTTTGTATTATTTAAAAGTCACAATTGAATACAACTAAACTTTTAAAGACTATTTAAAAGTCACAATTGAATACCTTCAGACTTTTAAAGTCATTAAAAGTCATTAAAAGTTATAATTGGATACCCCCCCAGTTACTTCATATTTTCAGGTGTTTGTATTATTTCACATTTCGATTTTATTTACTTCAATATTTGTAAGCAAACCATGATATTTTATAGAATGACAGTTTTTTGTTTCTCCGTATCTGGGCTTACATTTTCTTTTCTGCGTTGTGGATATAAGAAATTCCCATGTCTAGACTCATAAATATTATAGTTTGACTTTCATTACTTCATCTTAAAGATCTCCCCTTACAGTTTCACTGCTTACTTTATAGTTTTTTTTCTTCCCAAAAGTAGGTCTACTTGGTTTGCTTTCTAGTTACTAGTAGTATCAGCGAGTTATAACTATATCTTAAATTGTTAGGGGTGTAAAAGGATTACCCTTGATATGGTACGAATTCTACGCTTTTGCAGCTTTCCGGCTGTGTGGCGATGGATACAATAAAAAAGTTGTATTCAAGCTACCCCAAGGACGACTTAAAAAGATTAGAGAAAGAGGTGAGCTCTAAATTACAAGCTAACTGCCCCTATATTAATATGTTGCACGCCTTTGATTCCTCATGGGTTCTTCGAAATGACTGCTTCCAGGTTGATGAGTTGACTAAAAAGTTCGTCGAGACATCAGAGGACTTGTCCCTCCAAGGCAAAGGAGAAGGAGATCTGTGCAGACTAAAAGGTGATATTTTGTCTGTGTTTTTGAATCTTGATTGGAATCCACACCTCCTTTCTCGAAGAGCTATAACTGAATTTGCTATTGAATTATGTTATTTTGCATTTGAATCTTGATTCGCGGAAGGCCACACCTCCTTTCTGCAATTAAATGACCTTTAACTATGCAAACTTGCATTTCAGGCTCTATCTTTTCAATTATTGCGGATGTATGCCAGATGACCTAGTTCTCAAAGACAAGATATGAACCTATGTAAGTTGATGCTTCCACATAGAGCTTTGAATTTTATTGAAGAAAATTGCACATGCTTATTTATTGGTATTTTTGTAATGTATATCATTTTAAAATTTTTGTTGTGTTTTTGGTGTCTTCCGAGCATTACTGGAAATCGGGTCAACCTTTGATAGGTTACATTTTGAGCTTATTTATGCAGGGTATAGGATTTGTGCTGAAATTTCTACAAGTAAATTAATGCTGATATTTTTTGGTGTTCGGCAACCTAGGAATTTGTATAGCAAACTTGAATCTGATCTCCAAAGTATTAAGAAACGTAATGCAGAACTCTTTGAACAGTTAAAGAAGGGGCGAGAGGATTTTGTGAGTGTTTCTAAGCTAAGTAATATCTCTTTTAAAGGTTTGAACTGTGTTTACACCATAATGAACCGAGCAGACTCAGCACCAAAGTGACTAGCACCAAGGCAGCCACGCCTTCTCCTGTGCCGAAGGAAGACACACTTCCGAGGTGCCAGACACCTACCAAAGCTCCCAGCTGCCAAACTTAATCTCCAGGACACGTGTCGCCACCACAACGGCTTGCACAAAGTCCCACATTGGAACTTTGTGCAAACCTCCTACTCTCACCTCCCTATAAATAGGGAACAGTACCCAGGTAAAAAGGACAACTATTCTCCCACTTTTACTGTTACTCTGCCAGAATTACTACTTGTAACTGACTTAGGCATCGGAGAGTTTTTGGCCGACACCACACCGGTGTCCGAAGCTTAACGATTGCCTCTCCCACTTTGTCTTCTGCAGGTTTCCCATCAACCTATATTTCACCAAGGGCCTCAGCTCTCTTCCCTGCTGAAGACCCCGCATACCTAATCACTAAGTTGGACTCACTATTGGCCGGGCCATTTTGAGCATCAACAGTTTGGCGCCGTCTGTGGGAACTCGACACTTGAATCCCCTCTTTCTCTATCAGCCCAGCTGGCTCCTTCACCCATCAGGCCCCGTCGCCTCTTCTTCACCCCACACTCTGCTATGCCGACCGAGGATAGCCGCGATACCCAGCATCATACCCCCCGCGATGGTACTTCTAGAAGGAAATCTTTGGAAGATGCCACTCTCCAGGCAGAAGTGGAGCGCCTCCGCGACAGTGTCACTAAAATGTCGGAAAAATACGAGCACCTTCATTGCAGGAACGTTGAGCTAGAACATGACTACCGTGCTTTAAAGCGGAACTGGGAAAGGACTCACACCCAGGATGCCCAGCAAGACCTCACCCAGAACGTTGGGCTTATTCAGCCGAACCAGCCAGTACATTCCAGCCACAGTGCCTCGGCCCAAGCTAGGCTCCGCAAGGGTAAAGACCACCTTCATCCGGAGATAACCCAGTCACGACCCCTTTGCGTTCCCCCACCGAGGGACCGGCCCCATGAACCAGTCAGGATCTACCAAGATTGCAGGGATCGCCTCTCGGACCGTCAGCCAAGGCCGATCCCTATCCCTGTCAACCTCGAAGACCCACGGGTGACACACCTGGGCCACTCGCCAGCCCCCGTCCGCATACCCGACGAGGAAGGTGTCGGGGACTCGGATACTTGGGAATTTTATAATTCAGAGACCTGGCCAAATTACCACACCGAGGCGCTGGAAAATTGGGAACAATCCCCAGTCCCTGTCTGCCCCGCCCCCAGGCCTTTGGCACCTGAAACTCTTCCTCATGCCGACCCGGCCATGAGGCTTCTCTTTGAAAAGGTCCGGCGCCTGGAAAGCGAACAACATCGCAGCCATCAACCCCTCTGGGCAAAACCACGACCAGGGCCCTTTACCGAACGCATCCTCCACTACCACCAGGAGAAAGATATCCAGCCACTCCGCATCGCTTTCTACACTAGCACGGAGGACCCTCTCACCCACATCCACTCCTTCCAGTCTGCCCTTGGGTGCAAAGGCCTCACTGATGAAGGCATGTGCCTCCTTTTCCCTTCCACCCTCAGTGGCGCGGCCCTGAATTGGTTCTACAGGCTCTACCCCCGCACCATCAACTCCTTCGATAGTCTCAAACAGACGTTCCTGGACCATTTTATGATCCAGACTGATCGCCTATACTCTGCCGACGACTTGTATATGCTTAGGCAGGCTGAGGACGAACCCCTTCGGGAATATGCAGCTCGGTTCAGTCATGAGTACTCCCGCTGCCCAGACACTGACGATCGCGCTGCCTTCGGCGCTTTTAAGAGCGGCCTCCGCGAGTCCAACTTCCGCTACCTAGTTCATAGCAACAGTTGGAACACATATGCAGAGCTGATGAAGCAGGCGGCGGTCCATGCTAAGGCTGAATACTTCAATTCCAAGCGTGGCCCAGCCAACTTGATGCGCAACGCTTTCGCTGATCCTCCACCTGCTTTAGCACTCGCCCCAGCCCCACCTCAGCATTCTACCCCTGCCCCGAGTGCCCAGGACAACCAACAACATAAGCGGAAGGATAGCTACCAGCATCCCTTCGGTAATAACAAACGTGGCAGACATGGCAACCACCACCACTCTAGTGGAAGCAACCCTCCCAAGACGGCTGATCGGGCCCCACTTCCATTCACACCCAGGCCCAGGTTTGAGGTTTTTACGACCCTCAATACCACCTATGAGAACGTCCTGGTGCGTGAAGCCCCCATCATCCCCAAGCCACCCCCCGGAGACCATCCAACAAGCCTATGCCAAACATGGGGGTCTTCTGCTGCTTTCATCAATTCAGCGGCCATGACACCGAGTCTTGTGTTGCGTTGCGCAACATAATTGAAGGGCTCATCCGGGAGGGCAAGCTGGACAACTATGTGCGCAACATACCAGCCCCGCCTAACCCTCACCAACGACAAATCAACATGATCTCCACCATCAGCGGAGGTCCTACCCTGGCTGGCACCTCCAACAACTCCATCAAACATTATGTCCGCTCCACCTATGCGCACCAGGTCTTCAGCACCGAGCAGGGACGCTTGCCAAAGACCCACAGGACTGGCTGGGCCCCCATTACCTTCTGCGAGGAGGAGGAGCGTGGTGTTATCCTCCCCCATGACGATCCACTCATTATCCGGGCTGACATTTCTAACTTCGACGTTGGGCGTATCCTGGTGGACACTGGCAGCTCGGTCAGTGTGATGTTTGCCGAGGCCTTCAACGAACTCCAGGTCCCACCTCACCTACTCGACCGAAGCATCACACCCCTTGTGAGCTTCTCGGGTGATGTGGTCCAGCCCATTGGCAGCATTCATCTCCCTATCTCAATTGGGGCCGCACCTCAGCGGACGACGATCACTACCCCCTTCCTTATCGTCGATTGCCCCACAGCCTACAACGTCATCCTCGGCCGCCCAGCCTTGGCCCAAATAAGGGCTTTTATTTCCACGCATATGCTGCTGTTGAAGTTTCCCACTCCCAATGGCCCAGGCACGGTGCGCGGCGACCAACTTGGGGCCCGAAGCTGCTATGCTTCAGCAGTCAAATCCACCAATCGCCAACCTAGGAGCGAGGCCTTTGCGGTAACCATGGCGCCTGCCCCCCCTCAAGCTGGCACCGACCCACCTGAGGACCCGAGGGAGGAGTCTATCACACAACAGGCCGAACCTGTGGAGGACCTGGAGCTGGTTACCCTCCATGACGATATCCCGGATCGACAAGTCCGGATCGGCACCTCCATCTCGCCAGAGCTTCGCTCTGACCTGGTCGCCTTCCTCCGCCTCAACTCCGAAGTCTTCGCATGGTCCTACAATGACATGCTTGGCATATCACCAGACATCATATCCCATAGGCTTAGCGTCAATCCTGCCATCAGACCAGTCCGACAGAAGCGTCGCGCTTATGATCCCGAGCGCTATGAGGCCATGAGGGCGGAGGTGGATCGATTGAGTAGCATCGGATTCATCAGGGAGGTTGACTATCCTACATGGCTGGCTAATGTCATCATGGTCCGCAAGCCAAGAAAGGGCTGCGCATGTGTGTCGATTACACCAACCTTAATCGGGCTTGCCCAAAGGACAGCTTCCCGCTACCCCGCATTGACCAGCTAGTCGACGCCACAGCCGGCCACGCCCTCCTTAGCTTCATGGATGCTTATTCAGGTTACAACCAGATCTTCATGCACCCCGAAGATCAGGCCCACACCTCTTTCATTACGGACCGCGGCCTCTACTGCTATAAGGTGATGCCCTTCGGCCTCAAAAACGCCGGGGCCACATATCAGCGTCTGGTGAATCAGCTCTTTGCCCCACTGATTGGCAATACCATGGAGGTCTATGTCGATGACATGCTAGTCAAGAGTCGCACAGCTGACCAACACATCCCTAACCTCTCTGCCATGTTCACCATCCTGAAGCAGTACAAAATGAGGCTTAACCCCACCAAATGTGCATTCGAGGTGGCTTCCGGCAAATTCCTTGGCTTCATGATCAGCCAAAGGGGTATTGAAGCCAACCCAGAAAAGATCCAGGCCATCTTAGACATGACGGTACCTAAGACGGTCAAAGATATCCAAAGCCTTACAGGGCGTGTCGCAGCCCTGACCAGATTTATCTCCAAAGCCACTGACCGCTGCGCCCCATTCTTCAAGGCCCTTAAAGGCACCAAAAGAAACATCACCTGGACTGCTGAATGCGACACGGCTTTCAGCGAGCTCAAGGACTATATGGGCCGAGCCCCTTTATTGTCAACCCCTGAGCACGGAGACATCCTCGTGATTTATCTCTCCATCTCAGCTTCGGCTGTTAGCTCTGTGCTCATCCGATCAAAAGATAACGCGGAACACCCAGTGCATTATGTTAGTAAAGCATTGCAAGATGCCGAAGTTCGGTACCCGGACATCGAAAAATTGGCGTTCGCCCTGGTCGTCTCGGCAAGACGCCTCCGACCTTATTTCCAAGCTCACACCATCCATGTCTTAACCAACCAACCGCTCCGACAGGTGTTGCAGAAGCCAGAAACTTCTGGGAGGCTGATTAAGTGGGCCATTGAACTTGGCGAGTTTGATATCCATTACAAACCCCGCCCGGCTCTAAGGGGACAGGCCGTTGCTGACTTCCTATCCGAATTCACGGAGCCCCAAGCTTCCGCAGCTACCCAGCTCATAACCGAACCCAATCCCCCTCCCAGCCAGGACCAAACCCCCACCGAAGGCAATCTCGACCTAACCCAGCCCCTGTGGACCTTATTCGTAGACGGCTCTTCTAATGCCCAGGGCTGTGGGGCTGGCCTCGTTCTCATCTCCCCAGACAAGGTTGCCCTCGAGTACGCCCTTCGCTTCAAATTCCAAGCCTCCAACAATGAGGCCGAATATGAAACACTCTTAGTTGGTCTTCGATTAGCCAAAGAGATGGACGCCAGGCAAATTCAGATATTCAGCGATTCACAACTCGTGGTCCACCAGGTCAACCAGGACTTCACGGCTAAGGATGCCTCTATGACGGCCTACCTCCAGCACGCTCGGCACTTGCTGGCGACCTTCCACGCCCACTCTATCAAGCAAGTGCCGCGCTCCGAGAATAGCCATGCCGATGCACTAGCCAGGTTGGCATCAGCCTTGGAGCAAGGAATGGGTCGCCACATCCACATCGAGTTTTTGGCCCAGCCCAGCACACAAGCCCCACTCATCTGCACTATTGATCACAGCCCTACATGGATGGACCCCATCCTCCAGTTCTTACAGAACCAAACACTACCGGCTAATCCGGCAGAAGCACGACGCGTTCGCCATCGCTCTGCCCGTTACCTGATCATTAACGGCTCCTTATACAAGCGGGGTTTCAGCCTTCCTTACCTCCAATGCCTGACTCCAGAGGAGGGTCACTATGTCCTCCGAGAAATCCATGAAGGCATATGCGGTAACCACTCGGGCGCACGCTCGCTGGCCCATAAGGCAATCCGCCAAGGATACTTCTGGCCATCGCTCCACACTGACGCCCAGGAATTCACCCAGAAATGCGACAAGTGTCAGCGATTTGCCAACATTCCACAACTCCCGGCTGAACCATTGACTGCCATCGTCAGCCCTTGGCCATTTGCCCAATGGGGACTGGATCTCATTGGACCTATGCCAGAGGGCAAGGGCCAAGTCAAGTATGCAGTTGTGGCCGTAGACTACTTCACCAAGTGGGCTGAGGCCGAGGCCTTGGCCACCATCACTGCGGCTCGCATCGAATCCTTTGTGTGGCAAAACATTGTATGTCGCTTCGGCATCCCCAACTCCATCGTCACCGACAATGGCCGGCAATTTGACAACGCCAAATTCAAACAATTTTGTTCCAACCTCAAGATTCGTCTGTGTTTCGCCTCCCCAGCTCATCCTCAGTCCAATGGCCAGGTCGAAGCCGTGAACAAAATTATCAAGAAGACCCTCAAAACAAAACTTGACAAAGCCAAGGGCTGCTGGCCAGAACTACTCCCAGAAGTACTCTGGTCCTACCGCACCACCTTCCGCACATCCACGGGTGAAACGCCGTTCTCCCTCTCATTTGGAACCGAGGCCGTGGCTCCGGTAGAGATTGGCCAGCCCACATACCGAACCTCCACTTACGATGCCACGGCCAATGACGAGCAGTTGGCCCTCAACCTCGACTTCATTGACGAGCTCCGGGACCAATCGAGCATGCGTAATGTCGCGTACAAACAACGGATCGCCAAATATTACGACTCCCGAGTCAAGCCCCGTGCTTTCAAAATGGGGGACTGGGTCATGCGCAAAGTTTCCTTGGCTACCAAAAATCCCAACGAAGGCAAGACGCTGCCTCACCCGTGGAATGCTAACCACCTCAAGTATTATTACAAGTAAACATATCTAGACCCTAGGACAATACTTTGGTCTTGATTATTTACTGTAAGGTAGAAGTAAGGTATCTAGACCCTAGACCACTTGTACCTTCTGCCTTTCGGCATCTATTTAAATGAAACGCCTGACTCCGGCTCATTTTCATGCATTCACATGGCTATTACTTTACTAGCACAATTGATATCACACAAGTCTCATATCATAAATAAAAACACCCTTGCTCCAGGCAAGGACAAGTGTTCATACATAAACAAAATAAACTGTTCCAACACAATCACTAAAGTACAAAATCACTATAACACATAACGAAGGCAACGCCTTCAAGACTCGGTCAACGGGGCATCCTCAGTGGCCGGCTCAGCCTCTGGTGTCAGGGCGCTAGCATCAGCAGGAGGGGTCTGAGCAGGAGGCTCGCCACTGGTGTCAAAGTTAATCTCCACCGAGGGGTTGAACC
Organism: Prunus persica; assembly: GCF_000346465.2. Classification (NCBI taxonomy): domain Eukaryota; kingdom Viridiplantae; phylum Streptophyta; class Magnoliopsida; order Rosales; family Rosaceae; genus Prunus; species Prunus persica. The sequence goes on from NC_034009.1 coordinate 14,085,458, forward strand.
TAACCAACCTATCTTCCCAGCGAAGCTGCTCATCAACCAGTCGGTCCATGATATAGCTCTTCAGCTCCTCTGAGGATCGAAAGGACTCAATCGCCTCGACTCGGGCAGCAGCCACCTTCTCGGCCTTCGATCTCTTCAGCTCCTCCACCTCCTTGGCCAGGGCCGCCTTTTGAACCAACAAGGCGTTCTTCTCTCGGATGGCCTCCTGCGCCTCTGCCATTTTGCTCTTGGCTAGCCATCCCGCCTCTTCAGCCTCTGGATCTCCTTGTCAGCCTTGGCCATACTGACGTACATCTCGCCAAAGGCCTGCAAAACAAAAACCATGTTAGTCAATCCACACAAAAATAATCCAACACAAATACATTCAAGAATGGCCTAAACACTTACATAGGCAGAGGTGAGGATCGTCTTTTGGGCCCGGTCAATGAAGGACGAAGCTGGAGTCCTCGCCAGAGCCTCAGGGTCGCTCTTCAAGCCTTCCAGGAAGACGTTCACTAAGGGCACCTCCTGCCGGTGCATAGCCAGGTTGACCTCCTTCTTCTGCTGGCGTAGCCTGCCGAAGTCTACCTTCTCTACCCCTTCAGCGAACACGTCCTCCATGCCGAAGGGTAGCTTCAGCGGTGCCTGCAGATCAAAGGGCGGAAGTCTCGGCCCTGACCCCATCACATGCTGATAAGCCTCCTCCAAGGCTTTCCTTTTCCCCAGCACGTCCGCGACCCGACCCTCATCATCATCCCTGGGTCGTTTTCCAGCACTCTTCTCAGCTTTCTTGGCCCGAGACTCCCTCAGCCGCTTCTGCATCTCGGCCTCATCAATGTCTACGGCCACTTTCGTGCTCCCCCTTATGATGCCAGCCACTATATAAACAAACAACACAACTACATTAGTGACAACCACAAAAGGCCCAGCACATAACTCATAAATGTGACCCAGGTACTTACTTCCTCGAAGGAGTCCGGACTCAAACAAATTCTTCTGAGTGACTAGGTTCCCGCACTCGCGCTCGGTCTCCGACAGCTGCGCCCTCACCCACTGAACCTCGTCTTCCTGCTCCTTGGAGATGGGCCCCCACTTCACTGAACCTGCACCAAAGGTTAGATACTACTTAGCCATTTATACTGGCACAGACAAAATAGAGAACCAAGAACAAGAGCTACAGCAAAACACTATCAAACATCAAACAGTCTTAAGGAATGGGGCCAAGGACCTATAGACTGGAAGTGGGTAGGAATGTGTTGGACAACGCTCTTTCCTGGCGGACTCTCCCAGTTCCCATAAGCCATGCACCACCTGTTCCTCCAGGACTTTTGCGTAGTTGGCTTGTGCCCAATAAAATAGCCTCTCTCCCTCGCCTTTCGGCAATTCGCCTGTACCCAGCCAAAATTCCCCTGCTGCTTCGAAATAGAATACAAGTACATGAACTGCTCGAACGTTGGCTCCCCTAACCCAGCCAACCTGCAAGCAATATACACCCCATGAAGAAGAATCCAAAAGTTGGGATTATACTGCCCCGGTGCATACCCCAACTTGGCCAACATCATCTGAACCCACGGATGAAACGGTAGTCTGAAGCCATGCCGATACATATCTGTAAAAATCATCACGGAGCCATCCGAAGGATATCTGACTACATCAGCCTCCGTGGGTAACCTCAAGCCCACATAAGCTGGCACACAAAAATCTTTCCGCAGCTGGGCCAACTTCGCTTCTGTAAGCGTATTCCGCCTCGGCAATGGGACACCAACCCGAATGTCTACTCCCTCTGAAATTGAAGCCCCGGCTATACCCACGGACCCTGATGGTGATGCCTGGTTACTCGAACCCACCTCTTGCGTATGAGGCAAGGCTAGAACCCGGTTCGCTATAGCCTCTAACTCTATGTAATTCCTCTGCATCTCCCTATATGCAGCCGACCCAGAGTCTACTGATGGCTCACCCCCCTCAGTCCCACGCCCTATCATCCTACTTTCTATAATGCCTTCTACCATACCCTCTGTCCCTGAACTCTCCTCTTCAGAACAAATATAT